>NW_027412598.1:68153-138759 GCF_025532065.1 Leptinotarsa decemlineata | reverse complement strand
GGGTGTCAATATACAAGTATTTACAGACTTACAGCTGGGTATCTCGAATTCCGAGATTCTTACCCTAATTTAAGCTTAAATGACTGGATTATTAGAGCCGATTCTGGATCTTTCCCTTCCCCTAGACCTTTCAAACATTTTATGTATAGATCACTGTAACTTATAACAGGGCAGCACAATGGCGTAGTATGAGAATTAACGACAATGTAGAGAAATTGATAGAAAAATCTGAAATTTTGGGGCTGTTGTGTTGTGAACAACTATATGATGAAAAAATTTTTACATTTATTGTAGCAGTTCAACAACTATGAGTTACGGAAGGATCAGATAAATTCCCTAATGCAGGTATAATTGGAAACATAAGTTTATAATGGGGAAGTTGACACAAAACACACACACACACTACATACACACACAACAGTGATATCAAGATGAGATTGCTTGAAGTTAGATACAAGTGATTGAACCATATACTTGTAGTAGTATATAGGGTCATCATTAAAAAACAGACATCAGCCCTCAATTCTGCCAAAGGTAATAGATTTGGAGATTTATTTCTTTTTGAGATGTCCTCCTATCAGTTAAGCGCGTATCGCGTTACAACCTTCGGCATCTTCTTGCAAAATGTCATATATAGTATGATGGAAATAGTGAAAGTAGTTCGGGCTTTATTCGCTAAAAGTTAGTTAATGTGATGAGAAATTGTGATCTATACTTAGTTGTGAAAACAATGCATATATCAAGATCTATGATTTTTTTTATTAGAGGATTTTCGAATATATTGAAAAGAAGTGGATTGTACTGTCAAATAAGAATATTGAAAAATCAGGTGTGTTTGAAAATCTCAATTATGAAAATGCCACATTTCTTCAAAGAGGTACCTTTTCCATATACAAAAAAAAATAGGAGAGTTCAGAAAATAGTCCCAATGTGAAAATCAATAGTTTTTGTGAGGAAAAATGCGAATGGAATGGCAGACGACTGAGTTTAATACTTCAATATGAAAAAATTAGGTGACTGTTTTGATCATATTTGAAAAATTGGTTTGATGATCATGTCATATATTGAATCAAGAGCAACTTTTGTAATTTCGGGAGAAATTTGATGATGAGAATCGACAGACTTACTAGAGCTATACTTTATGTGTTCCTTCCATTTGAATCAGTATATTATGGTATGATTGTAGAAGAAATTGTGTATTGTTGAGCACATACCCGTTTTCAGTAAGAGAGAACCTTTAAAAAATCTGTCAAATTATTTTATGAACGAATGATATTCTGGCGGGGGGGATATAAATAAGTATATCAGCAGGCTTACTGAGGATTTCATATACGCGAGATTGTGACAATTATTCATGGTGTATGATATAAACATTATGGAGATACGAGAAAAAATGAGAGAAGAAATTACTTCAGGAGGATTCGAACACAGTTGAAAAGATTTCCGAGCCACTCCAACGAATTGGAGCCATTTTATCTTTAAATATTTTCAAGGGCAAAACACAAGCACTACAGAAAAATCCTTAAGGCGCTCTAAGAGTGGTGCCTGTGCGAAAGCTGCGATTCACATTGGATTGAATCGCTGGAGATTATATCAATTTGAAGAAACGTTTTCAAGAAGTCCATTCCACATATAAAAGGCAGTTTTCAGATAGAATGTTCTTATGAATGAATGAATGTGAATTTCGAGGTGTACTGAGTTGAACTCAAAACGATGAGCAGCCACAGTCCGTCGCGTATTTCTGATATGTACCGCTTTTGGTGGAATCAAATGTGCCAAGTCACTTGAACACTTCCTGTGAAAGTATATATATGTTCCAGGCTATCAAGGTTGTTCGTGATATTCGCTCTCCAATCAGGGCTCTTTTCTGGATGGAATCCAGCAACAGTGTGTTTGGGGGCAGAGCTCCATACATGAGAACATTACTCAAAGAAGGTCTGATCTCAAGTTCATAAAGCATCAAAAGTTGCTAAGGTATGTACAGTTTTCTGGTTCGGTAACAGTGTTTCAAGCTTTTTTGAGAAGCAGCCTTTGCAAACTCAGTGAGATGATTGTGCGAAGACATATTAGTTTTTAACCTCCAACAATCTTATCGAAGCAGAAAGCGGAATTGTACGTATAATACGGATACTTGAATATTGAGGAAAAAGTGTGATAACGTAATTTTGTACAAGGTTAACGTGATATAGACAATACTTTTTGATGTCAGGGTATATTCCTTGACATGAAGAGGAAGTGAAATTTGAAAGCAAATGAACAAATATTATGTATATTCACTACGTTAATGATAAATTCATGTTGAATAATCAATATATATTAGATGTGGAGAATAGGTGTTAGATGTACTGAAGAGGGAGCGGGGGTAAAATCATAACAGGAACGCATAAGTGATGAGTAAATGAATGTCATACAGTGGTATTTGATGTAAGTGATGATGAAATACAACTATTTTAAAATAGCTGCCAGTTTTATGTCAACCATTGAACAAAGGCAAATGAAGAACGTAGAATTGATAGCAAAAATACACTGATATGACGTAATATTACGACTTCCACGGTATTAGCCACAGGCTTTGATATATATTTCGAGTATGTACTCTGAATACTTGTAATGTCCAATTGAATCATATCTGATGTACAGTGCTTACGGTTGCCTTGTGTTGATTTAACAAACATTACAAACAACAAAAAACTGGTTTATAGGAAAAAACTCCTTCATATGCTGGATCAAAGTTTTTCAATTGTGTCAAAACACAAACAAACTTTAACAAATTTAAGAAAGAACTAAAATCATTTTTGGTTTAGTTCAAACAGATTTTATTCAGTCTCAGATTATCAGAAAAGGCGTGGTAGGTATTAGGTATTCCGATTTATTTACTTATTGTGTCTAAGTATAAATGTACCTGTGATATGAATATAAGTATACATATATGTCATTATGTATATGTTTGAAGTGAAATGTTGTTAGATTAGGTCCAAAAGTGAGTGGGTCTCTTCTACCCTCCACGCAAACCGCAAGGGTTTACTGTGCTCACACCTATTCACACTCGGCAAATAAACCCAGCTTCTTACCGAAACCAATTAGTTTGTATGGTGAGTGGTCTTTCAGATCAGATGGTAAGAGAACGGCTCTGCCGAACTCTAACGGCATGATTCGGTCCCCTGCGGGGCAGGCATAAAAGTATATGCTTTGTTAATGAGGTAGTCGGATAGTCAACTTGAAAGATTCCCACCTTGATACCCACGACAACCTTCCCGTATGAGGGTTTTTGAACGTCAGCTACACCTGACGATGCCTTAGATTAGATTCAGCCGTGTAGGGCTTTTTCGCCACTGGTTTTGGTAAATAATCAATTGAGCGCAAACGTTTGACTAACCTGTTCGAAGTGTACTTCAATATTGTAATAATATATCTGTATTTGTTTCCATAGTATATATGTATTATTTTTCATAACTTCCAATTGACGATTCTTTTCACTTTGGTGATATATGGTTATTGATAATTTGAGTTGAATTGATATTCGAATATGAAATGTTACGGGAAATTCTTAATTTTTATCACATAGTTTATATTATTTAATATATATTTCCTACCATCAATTAACGTGTTAGGAATCACACCTTAAAAGGTAGACCTCGTTAATCCTTTAGCGCACAAGTTTCGACTTCTGAGGGTTGTCGTTCCTAGGGGTGCGACAGCTGGTTAACGAAAAAAAAAGATTTTTTTTGTTTGAGGTATTTTCATTCGGATTTATAGATTTATTCTCTAAACTTCTATCACTGAATCCGCGTAAAGAAAATCCCGTTGATAACCTTCATCTGAGATACTTGTGCAGTCGATTGCGGTTATTAAGCATTGTGTGTACGAATGAATGCTCTGTGCTTTAGTTAGATAGTACAGAATACCTCTGTAGGTTGTAGACGTAGGCTTTATTTTCTAATGGGTATTCTGTGTATGCATTGCACAAGCTTCACCTTCAGGCTCAGACTCTTTCTTGGGTTATAACAATAACACTGGAAAAGTTTTTCAGGGTTCAAGGTTAAATGATTATGATATATTGCACTGAGTCGGGCTCCTGAATATCCTTTTATAATTATTCGTCATGGTAGTGTAGAGTGGACCAAAAAATGGGGCTGAATATTGAATTAATGCAATTGTTAGGTAGGGTGGTTTGTGGGGGGTGGCGAGGGGAACGGAAGAAACTTTCATTTGGGGGCTGGAAACCTAAAAATGTAATTAGGGTCTAGCAAAGAGCTCCATTACGAGACAGGATTGTGAAAGAAAATTTCATTTTCAGCATTCTTCACGTCTCATACGAGCGCGATGACATTCGGTGTGGAAAAGTGATCGTATACTGAAGCCAATGATATATTCCGCCTATGACTTGCCTTGAGTTGTCTGTGACGACAATGATAATGTGTTAGGGCATAACCATGAAAACCCCCTTTTAATCCTCCGCCTATGATTTCACCTCGAAGCCGCAAAGATTCGATCACCGGTCACGGTCACATTATAGTGTTCAGACTAAACTAGGACCCTGCTGCAGTGCGAGGACATACTTGCACATAAAGGTGTGTGACGTACTCGATACAGTGTCAGGATATTTCACACTATTCTTTCATTGTAATAGAGTGTGAATAGTAGTTATTCAGCACTTGTATATACGATGTTCTGTGCTCAAGTTCGATAGAACTTGAGCACAGAACATTGGCCAGAATTTCTGGGATGCTGAAGAAGGTAGTTTAGAACGAGTTCCATAAATAGTAGTGATGAGAATAATCGATCTATCCGACGCAAAAAATAACTCTTTGTTTATATTCTATAACGTCACTATTCGACCTTAATACAAAATTAGACAAAATCTTTCAATGTGTAGGCATGAATATACAAATGTCATACATTTAGGTACAGTCGAAATATCGAAAAAATTGTTCCAAGACAATTGTGATATGATTTTTTCATTCATACAAAACGAATTCAATCTTCATCACACCTATTTCGATCATGAAGTCCCAGATTTCACTATTGATGAACTTAAAGAGATTTATGGAGATAGTTGGAAGGGTAGATATAGCTGTTTAGTAACTGTGAGAGATTTTGACCTGAATAAGGGTTTTTATCGGAAAGGATTTGATATCTATAAAAGAATCTTTTATCGAATTGACTCTTAAATTCAGATGTGGAAATGTTCAACAAAATATTACAAATTTATAAATATTTCATTTTTGTTGAATCTAATTTCATTAGGTGATTACTCTATACATATAGAGCAAAAAAGCAGAATATTCTTAGATACATTTATTGTATGTTACGACAAATCCATTTTTCGTAATGACACACTTAGTTTCGATTATATTTAGCGGTTCCATGAAAACACGGTCCCACTGTGTCGTTTTCAAGGTCGTATTGTTGAAATTGTTGATCATATTGATTTTGGCTTTATATTGCTGAATTTTTATTTGTAGAATTCTTATATCCTTCAAATGCACCTTCAACGGACTCTCAATTACTATTCATGGTGAGGCTAGAAGCGAGTTATAGGAGGAATATAACATTGGTGTCAGTCTACGATGATTTTTTTCACAACGGAAATCTTCGTGGGACTATTTTCAGAACCCGGCTAATTTTTTTTTGTAAATGGAAAAGATACCTCTTTGTAGAAATATGGCATTTTCATAATGAGATTTTCAAACACACCTGATCGACTACGTCTACCAAATAATGATACATCTCCCTATTTATTTCTTTCAAATCGCTTTTATATCAATCAGATTTCAACAGACAATTTCTTAACTGCATTCAAAATGGTTTCGAATGATCTGTTTTGAATTCTGACATTCAAATTTCATGCGATTTTTTTTTCAATATTCTTTTTTGACAGTGCAATCCACTTCCTTTTCAATATATTTTCGAAAATCTCTAATAAAAAAAATCATAGATCTTGATGTATGCATTGTTTTCACAACTAAGTATAGATCACAATTTCTCATCACATTTAACTAACTTGTAACTTGTAACGCGATACGCTTAAATGATAGGAGGACATCTCAAAAAGAATAAATCTCCAAATCTATTTCCTTTGCAGAATTGAGGGCTGATGTCTGTTTTTAATGATGACCCTATATACTTGACTACAATTATATGGTTCAATCACTTGTATCTAACTTTCAAGCACTCTCATCTTGATATTACTGTTTGTGTGTATGAATGTGTGTGTGTTTTGTGTCAATTTCCCCATCATAAACTTATGTTCCAATTTATTACCTGCATTAGGGAATTTATCTGATCCTTCCGTATACTCATGGTTGGAACTGCTACAATAAATCTAAATAATCTCTTCATCATATAGTTGTTCACAACACAACAGTCCAAAATTTCAAATTTTTCTTTACATTGGCGTTATTTCTCATACTACGTCATTATAGTTACATATGGCCAAGGCCATATGTCTTGCGATGTTACTAGTGGTAGGGGGAGGTCCAGAATCCGGTGTAATTTTCGAGGCCATGTGATGTGCGACCCAAGGTTATAGAATCGTTGCGGCTTTCGAAGCCAAATCATAGGCGGCGAGTTAAAAGAGGGTGTCATGGTAATGATGTAACTCAAGGTCATGTGACATCACATGCATTTCAAGGCCAAGTCATAGGCACAGAGTGAAAAAAGGGTTTCATGTTCAAGTCAGTGTGGTGGCACTGGGGGGAAACAGCTAGGGGGGAGGTCCTCAAACGGCCCTAGCATACTACTCACTACAATTCTTACAATTGGGCACAACAAAACTCTTACTCTATTGTGGAGCAGAGAAGTCAAGGAAAATTTGGATTAAGTGTGTGGGCACTAGTGAGCAAGTGTTTTTAGGTGTAGAATTATCGGCCCGTTCATTTATAGTGGCACTCTCACATCTCAGAGGTATTTAGAAATTTTACGGCAAATGAACCCCTTGTTAATGAATTGCCACTAATGGAGCTCACAAAAATATATTTACAAAAAACAGGCCTTCGCCTCACAACGCTGCAATTGTCACCAATTTTTGGCTGCAAATTTGGCTGCAAAGGACCCAACGTCGGCGGCTGGGTCACCGGACCTAACGACTATGGACTCTTACCTCTGGGGAAGGTTGAAAGATCTTGTTTTGAAGTTGTTGGATTGATTTTAGATACGAATTGGAAGAGGTAGTGATGCAAAGTTTGCTTTTTTTACTTCTATTGAACTAATAAATTATTCGACAAAAACTTTCAGAAAAGGTGTCACCTGTGTACGATAAGATTGTAGGCATTTCGAACACCTTCTCTGAAGGAATATATTTCATTGTTTGTTCTTTATCATTATTATACTGTTAAAGTTTCATTGATTAGTAGTTAATATAGTATAAATTGTTATCATTTTTATTGAAACTATGCGTTCTAATTACTGCTGTGAAAAGGTTTCTCTACATCTGTTTTATCGCCGCGACGTCAAAAGCTTATTTGATCAAAGTTTGCGTTTCAAAGTCTACATGAAAAAAACCTAATAGCTTCGTATTTGCTACATTTTTGTAAATCTCTGAAATATGTAGGAATTACAGGGTGTCTCGTTAAAGAAACTAGTTTTCCATCAATAACTTTTGATATCTCATTTGAGAAAAAAAGTTTTTTACACCATTGAATTCTACATGCAAACATGATGTACCTAACTCAGAAACGATGATAGATATCGATTTGCGGTTTCTACCATTAGGTTTCTGATAAAATTTAACTTTCAGACACAGCCATCAGTTTTAATCTCTATCAAGTTTGAAAACAGGATGCTCGATTGACATTGAAATTTTTATCACGTTCAATTTTCATCCTTATCATTGTTTTTTTTTTCAGTACACACGAAGCACAAGGCAAACTCAGTGTAAGATCCAAACATCAGATTATCCAACTGCAGATAAAGTATAGTGAAGAGTAGTAGCTAGTACAATACTGGATATTTGTTATCATAACCAAATTATTACTTTCGTTACCTGACAAGTTACCTTTCATATAGACATAGGGAGATTATTTGTATTAATTATAACGAATAATGTTAAGTGACTAATAAATACAGAACAAGTCACTTTCAGAATAGTACTCCAAAGTTTTGCTGTTCATTTCTTACTGAACCTGAAAGAATCGAAAAATTTACAGTTTGAAAAGACATCGAACATGAAGAAATAAACAGTAAACGTCTTGTACATTGATTTTTCATTGATATAACCGCTTATTTAATGATTCTTACTTTTTTGAAAAATTACATGTAATCAAACTTGTAATAGAAAAGCATTGAACTTTTTGTTTTTGCCCAGGTTTTGACAAAATCAACTTCAAACCTTTTTTCTCTTGACCGACTTTTTTTAAAACGGTTCAGTTGCAAATGAATAAATGGAAGGTAATTTAACCCAGAATAATTCATATCGAACTGATTTCCAAATGACACTCAAAATAATCCTCTATGCAAGCTTGGTTCATTCCCTATACAATGTTTCTTCATTCATGTTAGTATCAAGATTAATTTCAAATTTATGAATTATTGAATGAAGCATTGCATTTTTTCTGCATGTTCTCTATTGTTCACAACGATTATGGAAAAATTAACAATAAAACATAAGTAGCAAACGGTCGAAGAAACAGTAAACCAGTTTTTTTATAGGGTGTAGCCCTCTTCAGCTTGGACGATAGCTTCCATTCTCCAAGGCTTTCCACGAATTAGCATCCGAATATACTTCTGGGGTATGTTATACCACTCCTTTATGAGAGTAACACGAAGTTCATTTTTGTTCGTGGGTGGTCTTCTACATCTCAACCATCTTCCTAGATAGTCACAAACATGCTCAATATGACTTGTATCCTAGGAACTAGACGTTGAAGGAGTTTATGGTGATCGACAGTATCAAATGCCTTGCCGAAATCCAGAAAGACAGTTATGCATTTTTGTTGATTTTGGAAATAATTGTTGATTTGTCTAACAATTTCAAAAACTACGTTTTCTGTTTATCTACTTTACAAAACCATATTGTGATTCAGAAACAATTTTGTTATTATTGCAAAATTGTATAACTGTATTTGAGAATATTTCAGTGGAGTTATTGATCACAGTCACTAATTTTTTATAACCAGACTTGAAAATCAGTATTGTGATTGAGTCTTTTTAAAGATATGGGTATTTTTTCAAAACTAAATATTGAATTGAAAATGTGCCATATGGATTCTATAAAGTATATATGAAGCTTTTTGATAAGAAACTCAGATATTTTATCATGACCAGGAAGTTATATTTTTTAATCGGTAATGATATCGATCAACTCGTTTCTTGTTACTGGGTTTAGGAATATTGAGTTGGTGATATTATATTGCCTTCTGAACGTGAACTGTACGCTTTTCTATTTTACTTGCCATATATTCACCAATTATGAGAAAAAAAATTATTGATTTTTTTTATTTAACAAAAAAAATTATCTCATCTTCTCTTCTCTCTATACTGTTTTGTTATTTCGTTTATTATTATGCCCAACTTTTCTAAAATCATAATAAAACTCTAATATTTCATTGGTATAGGATTATTTCTAGTTTATCGGATGAATTTTCTGTAAAGTTTTTCTGTAAATTATAAAATTTTTTGTCTGATGCTGAATTCCCAAAAATATTTCGTTTAATTTGTCTGTATGGTGTATATAGAATCACCATTTAAATTCATGATTTCAATTTTGTCTATTCTTTTATATTTTCACTTCTGTACATTTGTCAATATGCTTTTCTAGTTCAACAATACACGTAATGGAATGCAGATTCTGGGTCTCTGGATCTGCATTTAATGGGCTCTCAAGTTTTTTTATTGAGTGCTTTCATGACCTCATTATAATTAGTGACGGTATATGAGTTTTCCGTACATATCCCGTTATTTTAGAATTTTCATCAACTTTTAGCGATAACAGAGTAACATGTGAGTATATCACATTTCACAAAAATAATATTATAAATTGATTTTTTTTGTAATATTTTTTTTGATATTCCTCATACCCTTGTCAATTCAGCTTGTAGAGTTAGTCTCTTTTATGGTCTATTAAAAATGAAAGAAAAAATCCCATAGCCAGCCATCATATATTATGTAATAATTAAGTTGTGTGTCTGATGTATTCAAAAATATTATTTTTTTTATGTCCCAATAATAAATAATTATATTTGCCCTCTACGAAAATTATATTTCAATTATTAGACTTCTTTAGATGTATTATAGCAGAATTGGATTCATATCTTTCCAAATATTAACATATTCAAACCATCGTTCTTTCAAATCGAGATTCATTATTTAAAATATTTGAATTTGGAAGGGAATGGAATGGAATTAGCCATGATTCAGATAATATCATAATATCAACATTAGTTGTATTAGCTAACAATATAAAGAGACATTCATCAACATTTTTTCGCATACTTCCCAATATTGAGATGGAATATATTAAAAAAAAATGATCACCCCTGAAACGTTCTACATTGTCTTTCAAAATCTCTCAAACAATCGTTTCTCTCTCCTCATAATCCCATGTAGTTCAAAAAATCTAGCAAAAATGTCCTATTGTTATGAGAAAGTGAATTTTGTATAACTAAATAAATCAGAATAACTAAATAATTCAAAATTAATTATTAAAAAAAAAATATTTAATAGAGTAGATAGAGTAGTTAAAGGTGAAGTGAAAATCGAAACTTAACTCTTCAAAGATATTCTATCTAGATTTAAATATGATTGATCTGGTGATCTGGCCTACATATATTAATTAACATTTCTGATACATTTAACAGTTTGTATTTCCAAATTCATCAATTATACAATAAGAGAGTCCGTACTGATTCATGATGAGTGTTAATTATTCTATGATATATCACTTAGATCTTTCATCAGGTGAGCCTAGTTTTGTTATTTCTTTTATTTTGGCATATAATTTAACTATTGAATGACCATGCATTTTTCACCCCAAAAACAAATTTCGCTTCCATTAACAACAGTCTTCTGCACTTCGTTTGAAAATTTCAGACTTCATCTAGTGATAGTTTTTGAGAACGCCAGAGGTTTCACATACCTGTCAAATCATCAATGAAGTGAAGAAATCGTTATCATGATAATTCTGGTCATTGCATTTAACGAAAACGTACAAAAAATGCATTAGTCATTGACTTATAAATTTAAAACGAACCAAGATATCAAAATGAACGAAGAAAACAGTGTGGAAGCGTGCATATAGAATGGTTTTGAGTGTCATCCAAAAGCTGTATTTTACAACTGGGTGTCTTGAACCTAGATTAAAGAAACAACTTTGTTTTCCTTCATATAACGAGAATGTTCATTAGAAAATCTGTTTCATGTGATTAATCTGGGTTGAAATATCTTGCATTAACAAAAAAAGATATAAAAAAGTTGAAATATTTGTCACGCTATACCTCATAAATGTTTTATACCCCGCACAGTTTTATAACAATCTCTCTCATTTCTATACCCAGAATCGAACACACATTTTGCAATTTCTCCTAATAATGTTTTTTTTATCATAACAAAACACCTACACTTCAATTTATGTAAAATGTAACAAAATCCAACTGAAAAGGCTATCCACAACATAAAAAAATTATACTTCAATACTACAAAAGGAATATTCAGTTAATAATAAAATAGTTTACTTTTCTGAAAATGAATATCTGATTCAATGTGAGTATTATTCAAAAAATTATATTTTGTGTCATTTTTTTCTTCAATTTCTGAATACTCCTAAAAATTCGTAGACTAAACATTCACTGACGAAGTTTCATTAGTAATCAGTTTATAATTTCTCTAGGGACTTCCTAAAATAAATGAAACTTCGAGGTAATTCAAACAATAGCAACGGTTGTAATTCGAACAAAGAGAGGAACATTTTCGTGTATATTTCCGACCTGAGCTACAAAGATAATACCAATTTAATGGCATAGTGATTCAATATAAAATATTGCATGTCAGAAGGTAGTAACTGAAAGTTACAATTGTTAGAATAGGCCTAGCGATGTCCACTTTTTTTATGGGCTCTTAGCACGACAAGTATTGTAGTCTTGAAGTTTTTTCCAACGCTCATAATGTGATTTTTCTGTTTATTTGTCCTTTGTGAGCTTCCTGTCAATGATTTACTTTCTCACTCGCATTTGAATATCTCAGTTCATAATTATTTTTAATGTTCCCTGAATGTTGGGGGTCTCTCATGATTATTCCTCGGGTATCTGATTCTACCGAGGAACATTAACATTGGCATGGCAGGTATATAAATGGAAATGCGTTTATTTGAAAACAAACCAAAACTGTGTACTTATGATTTATTCATAATGAAATAAGTGTATTCGATGCCAAGTTGTAGTAATTTTGTTTTCGATTTAATTCACCGCAAGAGTATAATGAAATGATAAATTATCCAGATCAGTGTTACAACCAGTTTTTTTTTTTGGAATAATGATCTGTATTCAGGAAAAATTCATCGTATACCTAGTGGGTAAAAAACTATTGTAAATCACTTTCTCAATGTGTTTATCCTTGAATTCAGAAATTTCCAGAAATAATTTGATAAAATCAATGGAAAATCAAACTCAGAATTGGTGTAACAATGAAAAAATTTGTGTGTTTTTGTAATAGACTCCTCGACTGAAATGATTCTACAAGTAACTGTATAAAATATTTCCATTTATATTGGGAAGGATCACGGAGTGGTGGCATCCAGATTTTGGTAACCCTAACGACATCAACTCTTCGAAAACAATGGTTTATGCCAATTGAGAAACTGTTGTAACAATCATTCAAATAGTAGTTGTTTAGTTCATTAAATGATTACATAAATGTAAAATATCAGCTCTTCATAACGACTATATGTAGTAGCTTTGAAATCATTGATCATTTATATCTACAGTGTAATAAATATAATCCGGAAAATGCATATTTCTTTTTAAGATGGTAAATAGCAAACGAATGGAAAATTAAACCAGGATGAAAGAGAAGAAAATACCCATGATACACAAATACTCTTTTGAGAAAAAGTTTTTGGCTTTCTACTACTCATCTTGATACAAAAAATGTGGGATTCATCCAAAGAAAGAAAGGAAGCAATCAATTTTAAAAGAAGGAACTCTATACACAGATGTGTAGATCATGCAAAGAAGTAACTTTCAGACACAAACTGAAAGAAAAACTCTCCTGAAACAGCTACTTTCATATAAACATTGAATTACACGTAAGAAAAATACTTTCGAAACAAATACTTTTATATGAACACTGAATTACACAAAGAACACGTTTCTCCACGCAGTTTGTATTCCAAACATTCGTTATCGAATGGGATCAGATACCATTCACTGAATTCGTACAGAATATACTAAATGAAAGGTAAACATTTTCACTTACATGGAACACTGTCATCCTAGCTAGTAGACAGAGATGTTTCACTGTAAGACACTTATGGCTTTTCAGTACCAACGTGTTAGGAATCACACATTAAAAGGTAAGACCTCGTTAGTCCTTAGCTCGCACAAGTTTCTCAACTTCTGAGAGTTGTCGTTCGTATGGGGGCGACAGCTGATTAACATAAAAACATTTTTTTTAATATGGATAACTTTATAGTACAGAGTTACTTCTTATGAAACTGACTGCTTCCTTCTTTTCTTTGGAAGAATCCCACTTTTTTTGTTTCAAGATGGAGTAGTATAAAGCCAAAAACTTTCTCTTTCAAAAATCAATCACTCCTAAGAATATAACCCTTTCAATTCAACACAAATACCCTTTAGAAGAAACACAAATCCTGGACACAACTCAGAATTACTATCCAAGAGTATATAGGAAGACAATAGAAATTCATAAAAACACAAACAAATTTCAATAGAAAAACCGGAGACAAATTTCATTACCGTTAGTATCTGCAGTGAGAAAAACTCAAGCACTTCATGCGTTGCCTCATATTCATTGATAATACCTACCGCAGTGGTAGAAGTATCGGCCAATTCCATCATATATCTCAATTTATATGCAATCACTTCTCAGAACATTAAAATATGAGTTTACAATCGATATAGAAAAGTTTGTTTTATTTTGTGAAAAGTAACTGAGTTTCTGAAAAAAACCTCATTTCAATTTTTTTTTAATATATAGAGTCCATAATACAAATGTCGAAAAGACATGGTCCAGAAAGAAAGTATCCTGTCATTATAAAATATATTTCCTCCTAGTTGTCCATTCAATAGGAGAAAAACGTCAACTTTCTGTCGGTTCATTAGCCAAATTTTACAATAATAATCGGGGACGAGTTTATAAAAAGTGTTGTTAATTCTACAGCCACTTTCGTCAAGGGAAATACGGTTGTACGTCCCAAGAATTCACACATAACTGGCTCTTCTGGAAGAAACCAGTAATAGTTAGATCGTTGATTTTTTTAAATATTCACAAATGTATATTGTGAATACAATAATGGACAAGTATGGCATAAAAGTTATATGCACGACCAGAGTAGAATAGCTAAGAGAACATGGGGCAAATGGCAACACCGCCTTATGAGAAATACCATGTAAATTTGGAGAAAAAAGCCAAGCTCCGTTTTGCAAATTTTTGTCCCAACATGGTAATCTCCATATGACAGTGTTGCCAGATTTCCCCAGATCCACAAGATTTCATACACCATTCAGATGTCGCACGATCCACTGTATTGAAAATAAAAGTGAAATAACTCTGCGCGCTCGACCCAATACTATCTGGCATTAAAGATGAAATTCAGTCATTGCGACCCTCGTGTGGATTGAATAATTTCCCACTAACTACCTTTTCCATATTAAAAAGTAGGGTCTGTGTGTGTGTGTGTGAACGGCCGAAAGCCGTGATGTGGTAATCGATTTAAGACAGGTGTTGAAGTAGTGTGGAGTGAGAAGATTAAATAACGTGCATTTGATGAACAATATTGTAAAATCTCGTGAAGTATTAACTTGAAAATTATCAACTTGAGTTGTGTCAAGGTTAAGGTTAGGACAAATTGTAATTTAGTATGAACTGAAGGGAGTAAATAACGTGCATGTGTAGATATTGTCGAATCTCGTGAAGTATTAATCTGAAAATTGTCAACTTGAGCTGCTGTGTAAAGGTAAGGTTAAGGCGGATTGAAATTTAAGACAGGTATTAAAGTAGGGTGAACTGGAAATTCAACATGAATCAAACCAATAAAGCACAAGTGATGAGTAATGAGAGTTCAGAGAGTGAATTCTTGTTTTTTGTAAACTATCCAATGGAATTTAAGATCTGAATCTTGTGCAATGTTGTAATCATTGTGACGAATAAAATAACAGTTATTATTTAGGTATATTTTATGTAGAAAAAACACTGAAAAGATTGAAATTGAATTACAGAATACATATTCGGAAGAGAAATATTTTAGGATTGAGAAAATCTTGGGGTTTGGTTAGAATTTGAAAATTTGTCAGAAGAGACAACTGCTTTGATGAGCCGATTTTCTATAGTTTGTCCCTGTATTTTTTGGTAACGTTCAACAAAAAACTTGTCGATTTTGATATTGCACGTAGCTTTCGCATTCGTTACGACCTTCACAACATATGATATCGGTGTAACTATATCAGAAAAGTAGAATATGCCATCACTTTGATCGAAAATAAATTCATTCACTTCTCATTATCAAATTTAACCATCAAGTTCGATTTGACTTTGAAATAAATGCAAGGTTATTATCTGTCGACGTCATGCTAGACGGGTGTGTGTGAGGTACCCAAAACAGATGCGTGGACTCAACACATAACATTTTACAGGAGAATAGACTGACATTTTTCACGCATATGCATGTCTAACATGAACTACCACATATTTAATAATGATTATAAATGCTACACTATATTTTTTTGAAATATATCTACATCATAATCACATCGAATAAAAAGAGTGTATCACCTCACTTTGATCTCTTTTTCCCCACACATTGGCCAGATTTGATGATGAAGTTTGGTTTAACCTTGAAACTGAATGCTAGGTTTTTCTCGAGGGTCGAGTTTTCATGTATGGCGATGAACAACAATCATTGTGACGTCCTCAGGTCTAAATGAAATTGAAAATAAACAAAACTAGTAATCAATTCATTCGAATGTTGGTGTAGAAACAATCATTTGATAAATAATGAAGATAGAACAACATTTATCTAGTTTTCAAGTATCAGCGCCCTCTCCAAATAAATCTTTCCTTGGAACAAACTTGACAATGAATTGTCTTTCAATAATCATATCGAATACTTGAGTACTTCTCTGAAAGAATTGTATTTTGCCTTCCTAACAATGAAATCAAAATTTTTGAGACATAATCTCTTGGATATATACTATGTTCTAGTGTGTTCTAAGTTTAATATGAATATTACCATTTTGGGGATACTCATCAGAAATAAATAGAATCTTTATAATCCAAAAACGCGTCGTTAGACTAACTTTGATCTCAAATACAGAGAATCTTGTAAGAAAAAATTCCAAGACAAAACATTTTTCATATTACCATATATTTATCTTCACAAAATATTAAGCTACGTTCATGTACATTCCCATTTGCTAACAAGAAATGAGAAAATTCACTCTCATCAAACGAGATGGAGGAACGACTTCCATCAGGAAAACATAAACCGTAATGACAACAAAGGTTCACCACTTTATGCCGGGGCAAAATATTTGAACTTATTACCACCCAGCATCAGAGTGAAACACATTTTTTCAAATTCAAGAAAGAAGAAGAAAAAAAGAGTATGAAAATAATATTTTTCTGTAACATGTGCTGTTATTGATATAAGTGATATTAGATAAAATATCTGTTGTAAAATGTGACGTGTCATATATCATTCATGTATCAAAAATTATTAATAAAATTAGACTTTGACTTCTCCGCCCAATGTCATGTTAGACGGAAATTTGAAGACATGTAGTGTCAACACTTGACATCTTACAGGAGAACAGACTGATATGTCTCACACATATGCATGCCCCTACATGAACTTCCGCAAGCCTAAAACAATGTAATAATTAAAAATGTCACACTACGTTTTTCTTTTAGAAACATAATCTATTACAAATCTGAAGCCATATAGTAGATGATATTGATATGATTTCAACTGAAAAACAGTTTGGTTTGGGCTTGAAATTCAACGTGAGTTTATTTACTGTCAAGGTTATGCTATACGGAGATTTGCGGAGTTTCCGAAAGAGATGCCTAGAGTTACCACATGCCATTTTGCAGTAGAATAGATTGATATTTCTCACATATGCATAGGCTCGCCTAATAAAAACTTTCACGTATTGCTATACAATCTAATCATTTGAAATGCAACACTATATTGCAATATCTGACGGTAGAGTGTGGTTTGACTATGGAAATGAATACAGAGTTCAATCTTTGCGAACATCAAGCTAAACAGGGTTTGATAGTTCTCCAAAACAATGCGTACAGTCACAACAAACCATTTTACAGCGAAGAAGACACATATTTTTCACATCTAAATATATTTCGGCATGAACTTTTACATGTCGCAATACACATGTTTCAATTCGAAATGTATTACTATATTGTTCTTGAAACCCAATATTATCCAAGATTTGAGCCATTATACCATATGAGGTAAGTGTGTATTCAACTGAAACGGAGGTATTTCCACACTTCGACCTGAAACTGATTAAATGTGATCTTCAACTTGAATACGAGCTCATTTTCTGTCGATGCTCACAGCCCCGTATAGCAGGACAACACTAGGAGTTTGATACAAACTAGCATTCAATTCCAATAAATGAGTTGGATTCGACCTAATATCGATACTTACGATCAGTGTAGGCTAAAGAAGGCGAACACAAGTATCTCAAAGAATTTTTCAGTTCAATTTATTCAATATGAAGTTTTCACATATTGATTTCTCTATTCTTTCAATCAGTATAACATTTACTTGCTGCATGATAAAGATACAATATTGCAACTTGTCGCTATCGAATTGGGTATTGTAATAGCGCGATACATTTTTTCCACATTTTTACTGCTGTTCCTGTGTAATATAGTGTTTCAGACTAATATATTTATCATCATAGAAATTCATTTTTCTGACATACTATGATTACATAAGACATGTGTCTCTATAGCAGATTTTATTCATATTCATATTTGATCACATTACTTCTAACGCAAAGCTTTCCCCGCTAGGTGGTGCAGTTTCTAATTTACTGTTCGAAGAATATTTCCCGGCTATATATATAAGCGCTCCACTTCGGTCGATCATTTATTGTCGAACCTGCTTCTGCAATTTTGAAAAATGTTTACTCATGTGATGAAATATATCGCATCTATCCTTAGCCTCATAAAGGATGAATACAAGGAGAAAACAGTGAAGGATGGACTTGAAGAGTGTTATAAGGCTTCTAAAAGAATGAAAAAAGCTCTGAAAAATACTACTACTATGGATGGAAAACAAAATCTGCCAGCATTCTTGGCCAATATTACAACACTACGTAATTAGATGAAATTTGAGATGAAGAAAGGATCAGGCCTGTTTAGCCGGAAAGAGATCGCCTCTAATCGAGTAGATTGGAATGATTCAGTATCGGCTTTCAATTCGAGTATCCGGACTGGAGTGATTAGTAATCTCATGCATGAGGACCATACCTCATTTTTGATCGATTGTAAGACCCTTTTTGTGAGACGAATTCAAAATGCATTGAAAAAGGATGCATTTATAAGAGGTTAATATGACATTCGGTGGAGAATTTTGAGGTGTCAAAGGGGATCGAATCTTAAACGAATATAAGTATTTTCACAACATCTCTAACGCATCGATCCATAGTACCACTGATATGATCTCTCAGTCAACGTTTTATACGTTGAAACGTTCTAAATCCAAGTATACAGTAATACCGCTAAGATTGAGTCTAGCAAAAAATAAAAGCAAACATGTGAATCTACTCATGATTCAAGACATGTATTACGATGAAAGGTGTGAGGATTCAACAAATGTCTATGATGTTACGTCACCAACCAGAAAACACTTTGGATAAAAGATCTATCTAGTTTGGTGAGTAATCAACGCGACAACCATAATGGAAAAAAAATATTTTTGCAATAGGTGTTTTCACTATTTTTCCACGCAAGCTAAGTTGGGTAAACACCTTGAAGACTGCTCGAAGACAAAGGAATGCCTACCAAAATTACCCATGGACCAAAAACATATTTCAAAGTTCAAAAATTTCAAAAATAAAATCACATCGCCTTTCGTCATATACGCCGATCTGGAGAGTGTATTGATATCTGCACAAGATGGCAATAAATATCAACGACACATTCCGGCATCTATTGGATATTATGTGAAATGCTCTTATGATGATACGCTATCATTTTATCGATCATTTCGTGGTGAAAATTGTATGAAATGGTTTGCCAACGAAATAGGTCAGTTTGCTGAAGATGTTGCAACTGTGTTCCAGTGTCCATTCGATATAGATATATCAGCCAGCCAGGAAACAGATTTCAGGGTAGCAACTCATGGCATATATGTGACAAACCATTCACTATATCAGACAAAAAAATACGCGACCATAATCATCTAATACCTAAAAATAATTATCGCAACCATCACACAATGAGTGCAATATAAACTATCAAGATGATCAAACAATTTCCATCGTGTTTCATAACTTATCAAGGTATGATGCACATTTTATTATAAAAAATATTGCATTGGATCTTAATAGAAGTGTCGCTGTTTTGTCGATAACAAAGGAAAAGTATATCTCCTTCACTAAACACAAAAAATAATGTGCCATTTGAATGGGGCCAAGATCAAGAAAACGCCAGATCTTATGTGATTGGTCATTTACTTTAAGACCCCTTCTGGTAGTTTATGATCCTGCTCAACCAACTGAGCTCCACACCGATGCCAGCAGTCTGGGCTATGATGCGATTTTGATCCAGAAGTATGAGGATAAGCCCAGAGTTATAGCATATTTTAATAAACGAACTACTGACAGTGAGTCCAAATTCCATTCATATGAACTCGAAACGTTGGCTGTGGTGGAAGCATTAAAACATTTTCGAACATATCTGCTTGGTATCAAATTTACATTGGTTACCGATTGCAATGCTTTGAAAGCTACGGCTACAAAAAGGGATTTGCTTCCTCGTGTAGCCAGATGCTGGGTGTACATGCAAGATTTCAATGTTGACATTGTTTACCGAAAAGGGAAAAATTTACCACATGTCGACTACTTGAGTAGAAATCCGTCAACCACTGTTCGCCGTATTTCTCATAATAATTGGGCCTACATAGAACAGAAAGGAAATGAAGAAATCCAAAACATGCTGACATTACTTCGAGATGGAAAACTTGATCCCAATCAAATGTCGAAAAAAATGGGTTGCTTTATCATAAACGAACCAATGTCGATGAAACAGTCAATTTGCAGTATTTTGTCCCAAGGCAAAGTCGTTTGGGCTTACTCCAAATTTTTCATGATGAGCAATGCCACATAGGTACTGACAAAACATACGAGTCAGTAGCAATGCATTTTTGGTTTCCGCGTATGCGAAGTTTCATTCGGAATTACATACGACAATGTGTTGTCTGCGCTGTGAAGAAAACTCGATCAGGTCCTTCACAAGGGCTGATCTACCCTGTGGAAAAACCGAATGAACCATTTCATACATTACATGCAGATTGCTTAGGTCCACTCCCAGTAACTTCAGAGGGCTATAAACACATATTTGTTGTTGTGGATGCATTCACGAAATATTGTATTCTGATGCCCATGAAATCTGTGACGACTCACGAAGCTCGCGAAAAGTTGCAAGTTGTCATATCACTTTTTGGTACTCCCAAGAGATTGATAACAGATGCTGCAACCTCTTTCAAAAACATCACGTTCCCAAAATATTTGAGCAAATGGAAAATTGACTTTCACTATGTTACTCCAGATGTACATCGCGGCAATGGTCAGGTTGAGAGATACATGAGAACAATTAGAAACTTACTAAGAATTGAAACACATGTAAAGTCAGAATGGTCGAGCAACTTGTGGAAAATCCAACTGGTGTTGAACACAACATTTCAAAAAAGTACGAATGTTTCTCCATTACAACTGCTGATTGGCATCAAAAGTAGCACCCCACTCATTAAAGCTTTGTTGAAGAAAGAGATTTCTCCGATTTATCGCCCATTCGTGACAGAGAATTAGACAGAAAACGGGTCGCTGAAAAGTTGTCCAAGAAAACCAATCTAGATGAAGCGAATCGGCGAGAAGATATTTAAATTTCTCACCTGGTGATTTTGTTTTGATGCATCGAGACTCACAGATGCATATCAGCAAATCAGATTATGAATTTTTGGGACCTTACGAGATAGTTGCTTGCTTAGAACGTGATCGATTCGAAATCAAGAAGGTTGGCACAAATATTGTGACAAGAGCAGCAAAGGAACAGCTGAGGCGTTGGCCTTCACAGTGGGCTTTGTCATGTGATATGGAGAAAATTCTAGAATTTTTAGAGAGAACGATGTGCCAGTTAAAAGTAACGGTGATCGTGAGTATGAGCATTTATAAGTATTACGATGAGTTTTATTCAGTTTTTTCTTAAAGTTGAGTGAAATTTCCGGTCTCTGTCCCGTCAGCGGTAGAGCCGAGGTGATGGCTGCGGTCTCACTGTGAAAAACTAAATTTATTGCATATCAGTTTTTGTGAAATTCTCGGTCTCTGTCCGTCAGCGGTAGAGCCGAGGTGATGGCTGCGGTCTCATTGTGAAAAACTAAATTTATTGCATATCTGTTTTTATGAAATTCTCGGTCTCTGTCCGTCAGCGGTAGAGCCGAGGTGATGGCTGCGGTCTCACTGTTGATGATTGAATGATCTAATGGAAATGTGTCGGTCTCTGTCCCGTCAACGGTAGAGCCGGGGTGATAGCTGAGGCCTCACCAGTTGAAAATGTGATAAACATGTGAATTTTTGTTGGTCTCTGTCCCGTTACAGGTAGAGCCGAAGTGATGGCTGCGGTCTCACTACTATTAGAAAGGAAAGAAAAGATAATGGTCTGAAAAATTTGTGTTTCAGTTGGAGTTGCATGTTGCTGCTGCCAAGTAATGTTTCTCGTATCTTCGAGAGCGAAGACTACGTCAGGATGGACGTGTTGGCAACTCCGCGCAGGAAATGATGAGTCGCTGTCAGTCAAGGGACTCTCTGGCAACCTTCGGACGGCCCGTACTTTCCCGATGCCTGATATAGATCGCCCGCCATCGAATATCTTATTGATTTTTGAAAATAGTTCACAAGTTTTATACGTTCGAGGTTTAAAGTTTGTTTTTTTTCATTATCTTCTATTCTTCTAATTAATGCTGCGACGCTTGCGTAGTACTGTGGTATCTTCTGGCACTCCTCAAACTCCTCAAACTCCTCAGTGGCCTCCTCGTATGGCCTCTCTTCTGTTCATGTTAGACACTATTTTGCACTAACAAGTTGCCAAATAGCCCGAAACGGTCTGCAAACTCACCTTCGCCGTGGGCAGAGATGTAGACCCGCTTCTTTACTATAGCTTGTTCTTCAATTACAGTTGATTCTAGCAATGCATTTGTGGTTCAGCGTAACACCACTGATGAGAGCTATGGCGGGGTCGAAACAGGGATGTCTGGTGTTGAATCATAAATGGGTTATGTTTGGACTTTATTTCCAGCTAAGAATGGTTGAAAAAAATAAACTTGATCTAGTCTCCCTATAAAACTAAAGCTATTCTACTGATATGCAGAAAAATTACACACCAGTAAATCTCAAAATCGAGTAAACTCCATAACACTAAGTACGTATTTGAAATATATTGGTTCAAATTTGAGAAAAAAGATCAATGTGTAGACGTTATGTATTCAGATCAAACATACAGACGAATAGCAAAATAATTGATACGCTACAATTGTAAAGTGATTGTTTCATTCGAACAGTATGATCGCAATCTCCATCATACCAATTTTCAATTATGTGGCTCCATATTTGACTTTTGATGAAATTGAAGATATTTGTGTGAAATAGTTGAAGGATAGATGTGGTTGATTGGTAATTATGAAAGATTTTAATCTCAATAAGGACTAATATTGAAAGGGTTTGCTGTTTGTTAACATGTTTGTTCGACTTGGCATTTTCTATAATATCGAGATTCATAATTAATGAAGTGCTTTGCTAAGAAGTATACTGCAATTTGGTCAAAACTGAATTTTTATGTGTGATTTCGTCTATATATATCAACAACATGTATTCGAAAGAAGTCAACAGTTATTTTTGAATTGATCTTAAACTGAAATAGATCAAAACCAGTTTCAGTTACACACTTTTGCAAACAGCTTCATACAAGATGATTAATTGGTTATGTTTTTGGTTATTTTAGTAGTAAAATAGATCAAAACCAGTTTCAGTTTCACTTTTTTCCGAACAGATTTCATACAAGATGATTCATTGTTTTTTTTTTTTTGTTATTTTGGTCATGTTTCTGGTTGTGTCAATCTGTCGTCGTGAAGTCAACATGGATAGTTCCTCCGTGTTATGGTTTTGATTTTACAAGATGATGGATGTCATAGAAAAAGTATGTTTCTATTAAAACTATTTTGAACATTAATAAAAACACATTCAAGTTAACTAATGATTCAAAACAACTCCTTACAAAATGTTAACCGAGAAGAAATAATGAACAAGATCTTACATAATATATAAATATTTTCATTGTTGTTCTGTTTATATAAGATATGATGGAAGAGTTGAATTTGATATTTTCAGGAAATACATCGACTTAATAGATACTTATGAGCCATTCGAAGGAAGAGACCAAGAAATGTTACCCTAAAAAATGAGGACAAGGGATTGATATCATCAGGTTGTGAGTTCATCGTTGAAACAGTTTTCTTTGCTCTTTTCCACACCACCCTGGAGTTAGAGCTGCCGAAGCGTTTGATTTTTAGATCGTAGAGGAAAAAAAAAACATCGCCAATAGCCCTATATAAAACCTCTCTCAGAAGAAAATAGGTGCATGATTCAATTTGAAATAAATGATAGTAGGGTTCATTTTTCCAATAGTTCTGCTTTGAATCACAAAAATACACCTGTATCTCAGCAACAGGATAATATGTTAACAAAAACTTTCAATGTGATATGTGATTTTCACTCGAACATAGAACCGTTTCTTTGAGACGAAAATAATTTGTAGTTGATATTGTTATCAATCAATATTCATAGATTTTGAATTTAGTAATGTCCCCATGGAAGAGTATCGTAGGTTTCGGGAATTAGTTAGCGTTTATCATCGTTAGGATTCAGAGCAACCTTCGTTTGATCTGTTGAATACACCCTTTGCTTATAGGGTTTTATTAATTTTTGTGTGATTGCTATTTCGGTACAATTTTCCAAACAGGTCACGTAATCTTCGAAAGCGATTTTTTTTTTGACAACATTATGTTTAACGCCCTTCGCTTTCTTTGGATACTCCGAAATTGGCCACAATTTGTTTGATTTCATCATTTTCATAATTCTCCTGCTTCAATCTTTCTTTCAGATCAGTGATTTGATCTTCTGACGTTGCAGTTTTAGTTGAGTATAATTCAGATCTAAGTCCAATAAAATCGATCATAAGCTTTCCGTTGTTCTCATTCTTCATCAATCCAATCACTTTCTTATTCACTCGGGGAATATTGCAGATGTTATCTGATTGATAATCGCTAGTATCGAAATACTGATGACAATAATTTTTCATCATTTCATATGGATCATAATTTAAAATTTATACTGTCCGTGTCAGTATAAACTGCGCAAAAATTTTCTCCAAACCTAGGAGCCATGTACTCATAATGGAAATTATATGTGGTCAACTTTGCCAAATCCAGTACTACCATTCCAACATATATAGGTTGTTGAAGAATATTTCGGATTTTCCCAATTCAATGGCCGCCAAGTTTTCATCGAAGACAGTCAAACTCTTGAACCGAGGATTGGAGATTCAGGCTTCGGCACCATATCGCCCATCCCAACTCGTTACAAGTGCCAGAAGATGACAGTACCATCAACTGTCGAAAGCGCTCGCAGATAATTAATAGAAGATATAAAGCTTCAAATCCTTTTTGTAGAATTTAATATTGAAATATACATATATATATATATATATATTATATATATATATATATATATATATATATATATATATATGAGACACAAATTGAGTTTTGAATATAGTAGTACATACCAAATACGGCATTATTCATTAGTTTGAATAGGTTCTTCTCAAAATCATTCGAAGCAGCAGTTCGCAACGAGTGTTCAAGTCTATGTAGGGCTTCAACCATGTGAACTGCTTGAACTTTAGAACACGATGAATCTTCTTCAAAATGAGACCATATTCTAAGGCCTGCTTGAGATTTCTGTAATGGATCACATACTTTTTCTTCGTCTGGAGAGTAGCCATTAATTTAAATTGTTTCACATCCGATGTACTTTCGGCTCGAGATTTTTTTGTCTTAGGATCCACATGATCGGGACAGAACGGTAAATCCTTATGCATATCGTGAAGGTTGTTTGGATACTCCAGATCAATTTCTAGTATATTACCTTCTGAGGCATCATCAGGAACATTTGTGATATCAATGTTGGTGTCCATCCACTCAAACCCGCCGTATGGTAGATATTGAGACATTGCCCAACCATATTGATTATTAACATCGAAATACATTAGGTATGAGTCAGCTTTGGCTTTATCATAATTGTCACCCATGTATTTGTTATTTGCTATGACTCTTCGCTTGGAGCAAACTTGACTCAATCCACCTCTTGTTCCCTTTTCGAAAAACAGCAGCTGATCTACATCGGTGAGAAGTTCAAGTTGATGTTTCGTTTTGAATAACATAGCATCCCATGTATAGCCAGGCAGAGTGAAATAATGGGCAGGATCCAAACCGTGAGTTTTATGACAACTTGAGCGGAACTGCTCGAAGACATCAGCCAGAAGCATAACATCCGTCTTCAAATACAGATCCGTATATTCCCCAATGTGTTTTATTTCGAAAGTAGCCCATATCAACTTGGCACGTGAGTAAGATCTCCTAGGACACGGTTTATCCTCCAATTTGTTGTAAAAGGTTTCGATAGGGGGTAAACAATCTTCATTGAATTTTTCGATAGAATCGATATAGTCATACGGCATTACACCTTTTTTTGTCAAAATCTGCTGTTGATCATTCGAGAGGTTGGAGAACTGTGATATGAGATTTGGAAAATCTGAAAGATATGATACTAACGTATCCAGCGAAGAACTCATGAATCTGAATGAGTCAATAAATCTGAAGTGGATATTGCTACCTGAAATATTTTTAGTGAAGGAGATATACTTTTCCTTTGTTATCAACAAAACAGCGACACTTCCATTGAGATCCAATGCAATATTTTTTATAATAAAATGTGCATCATACCTTGATAAGTTATGAACACAATGAAATGATAGTTTATTTGCACTCATTGTGTGATGGTCGGATAATTATTTTTAGGTATTAGATGATTATGGTCGCGTATTTTTTTGTCTGATATAGTGAATGGTTTGTCACATATATGCAATGAGTTGCTAACCTGAAATCTGTTTCCTGGCTGGCTGATATATCTATATCGAATGGACACTGGAACAAAGTTGCAACATCATCAGCAAACTGACCTATTTCGTTGGCTAACCATTTCATACAATTTTCACCACGAAATGATCGATAAAATGATAGCGTATCAGGAATGATAAAATGATAGCGTGTTAGGAATCACACGTTAAAAGGTAAGACCTCGTTAGTCCTTAGCTCGCACAAGTTCTCAACTTTTGAGAGTTGTCGTTCGTGGGGGCGACAGCTGATTAATGGAAAAAGAGATTTTGAACAGATTTTGAACAGATAAAAGCATTTCACATAATATCCAATAGATGCGGAATGTGTCGTTGATATTTATTGCCATCTTGTGCAGATATCAATACACTCTCCAGATCGGAGTATATGACGAAAGGCGATGTAATTTTTTTTTTGAAATTTTTGAACTTTAAAATATGTTTTCCGTCCATGGGAAATTTTGGTAGGCATTCCTTTGTCTTCGAGCAGTCTTCAAGGTATTTATCTAACTTAGCTTGCGTGGAAAAAAAGTGAAAACACCTATTGCAAAAATATTTTTTTCCATTATGGTTGTCGAGTTGATTTACTCACCAAACTAGATAGATCTTTCATCCAAACAAAGTGTTTTCTGGTTGGTGACGTAACATCACAAACATTTATTGAATCCTCACACCTTTCATCGTAATACATGTCTTGAATCATGAGTAGATTCACATGTTTGCTTTTATTTTTTGCTAGACTCAATCTAGCGGTATTACTGTATACTTGGATTTAGAAAGTTTCAACGTATAAACGTTGACTGAGAGATCATATCAGTGGTACTATGGATCGATGCGTTAGATGTTGTGAAATACTTATAATCGTTTAAGATTCGATCGCCTTTGACAACCTCAAATTCTCCACCGAATGTCATATTAACCTTTATAAATGTGGTCCATAGGCAACTGAATACAACGCCGAAACAATGGCCCAAGCGGCATTATCATGATTTTTTACATTTATGCATGCTTGTTTTCGTTTGATTTGAGAAGGTAGCTCAATGTATGATGAACCTCTCTGCGGCACAAATTTGTTTATGTTCCCCAAATTCACTACTGCTTTCAACGTCCAACCACTGTCACGTTCCTGAAACTCTTCTAGCTTTATCATGATTGGCTCCATAACATGTTCCTCAAACACATATTCATATCAATGGTACTATGGATCGATGCGTTAGATGTTGTGAAATACTTATATTCGTTTAAGATTCGATCGCCTTTGATAACCTCAAATTCTCCACCGAATGTCATATTAACCTTTATAAATGCATCCTTTTTCAATGCATTTTGAATTCGTCTCACAAAAAGGGTCTTACAATCGATCAAAAATGAGGTAGGGTCCTTATGCTTGAGATTACTAATCACTCCAGTCCGGATACGCGAATTGAAAGCCGATACTCAATCATTCCAATCTACTCGATTAGAGGCGATCTCTTTCCGGCTAATCAGGCCTGATCCTTTCTTCATCTCAAATTTCATCTAATTATAGTAGTGTTGTAATATTGGCCAAGAATGCTGGCAGATTTTGTTTCCCATCCATAGTAGTAGTATTTTTCAGAGCTTTTTTCATTCTTTTAGAAGCCTTATAACACTCTTCAAGTACATCCTTCACTGTTTTCTCCTTGTATTCGTCCTTTATGAGGCTAAGGATAGATGCGATATATTTCATCACATGAGTAAACATTTTTCAAAATTGCAGAAGCAGGTTCGACAATAAATGATCGACCGAAGTGGAGCTTATATATATAGTCGGGAAATATTCTTCGAACAGTAAATTAGAAACTGCACCACCTAGCGGGAAAGCTTTGCGTTAGAAGTAATGTGATCAAATATGAATATGAATAAAATCTGCTATAGAGACACATGTCTTATGGAATCATAGTATGTCAGAAAAATGAATTTCTATGATGATAAATATATTAGTCTGAAACACTATATTTACAGGAACAGCAGTAAAAATGTGGAAAAAATGTGTATCGCGCTATTACAATACCCAATTCGATAGCGACAAGTTGCAATATTGTATCTTTATCATGCAGCAAGTAAATGTTATACTGATTGAAAGAATAGAGAAATCAATATGTGAAAACTTCATATTAATAAATTGAACTGAAAAATTCTTTGAGATACTTGTGTTCGCCTTCTTTAGCCTACACTGATCGTAAGTATCGATATTAGGTCGAATCCAACTCATGTATTGGAATTGAATGCTAGTTTGTATCAAACCTATGTTGTCCTGCTATACGGGGCTGTGAGCATCGACAGAAAATGAGCTCGTATTCAAGTTGAAGATCACATTTAATCAGTTTTCAGGTCGAAGTGTGGAAATACCTCCGTTTCAGTTGAATACACACTTACCTCATATGGTATAATGGCTTAAATCTTGGATAATATTGGGTTTCAAGAACAATATAGTAATACATTTCGAATGAAAACATGTGTATTGCGACATGTAAAAGTTCATGCCGAAAATATATTTAGGTGTGAAAAATATGTGTGTTCTTCGCTGTAAAATGGTTTGTTGTGACTGTACGCATTGTTTTGGAGAACTAATCATACCCTGTTTAGCATGATGTTCGCAAAGAATGAACTCTGTATTCATTTTCATAGTCAAACCACACTCTACCGTCAGATATTGCAATATAGTGTTGCATTTCAAATGATTAGATTGTATGCAATACGTGAAAGTTTTTATTAGGCGAACATATGCATGTGTGAGAAATATCAATCTATTCTACTGCAAAATGGCATGTGGTAACTCTACGCATCTCTTTCGGAAACTCCGCAAATCTCCGTATAGCAAACCTTGACAGTAAAACTCTCAACTGAGTTTCAAGCCCAAACCAAACTGTTTTTCAGTTGAAATCAAATCAATATCATCTACTATATGGCTTCAGATTTGTAATAGATGTTATCGGAAAGAAAAACGTAGTGTGACATTTTTAATTATTACATTGTTTTTAGGCATGCGGAAGTTCATGTAGGGCATGCATATGTGTGAGACATATCAGTCCTGTTCCTAAGATGTCAAGTGTTGACACTACATGTTCAAATTTCCGTCTAACATGACATTGGTGGAGAAGTCAAAGTCTAATTTTATTAATAATTTTTGATACATGAATGTATATATGACACGTCACATTTTACAACAGATATTTTATCTAATATCACATATCAATAACAGCACATGTTTCAGAAAAATATTATTTTCATACTCTTTCAGGGAGTAAAAACAACTTGTTACCAAAAAAGTCTTTTGAATTTTTTCTTGAATTTGAAAAAATGTGTTTCACTTCTGATGCTGTGTGGTAATAAGTTCATATTATTGCCCCGGCATAAAGTGGTGAACCTTTGTAGTCATTACGGTTTATGTTTTCCTGATGGGAGTCGTTCCTACATCTCGTTTGATAAGAGTGAATTTTCTCATTTCTTGTTAGCAAATGGGAATGTACATGAACGTAGCTTAATATTTTGTGAAGATAAATATATGGTAATATGAAAAATGTTTTGTCTTGGAATTTTTTCTTACAAGATTCTCTGTATTTGAGATCAAAGTTAGTCTAACGAAGCGTTTTTGCATTATAAAGATTCTATTTATTTCTGATGAGTATCCGCAAATGGTAATATTTATATTAAGCTTAGAACACACTAGAACATAGTATATATCCAAGAGATTACGTCTCAAAAATTTTGATTTCATTGTTAGGAGGCAAAATACATTTTTTTCAGAGAAGTACTCAAGTATTCGATATGATTATTGAAAGACAATTCATTGTCAAGTTGTGTTCCAAGGAAAGATTCATTTGGAGAGGGCGCTGATACTTGAAAACTAGATAAATGTTGTTTTATCTTCATTATTTATCAAATGATTGTTTCTACACCAACATTCGAATGAATTGATTACTAGTTTTGTTTATTTTCAATTTCATTTAGACCTGAGGACGTCACAATGATTGTTGTGTCATCGGCATACATGAAAACTCGACCTCGAGAAAAACCTAGCATTCAGTTTCAAGGTTAAACCAAACTTCATCATCAGATCTGGCCAATGTGTGGGGGAAAAGAGACCAATGTGAGGTGATACACACTTTTCATTCGAATTTACGTCAATATCATCTACTATGTTGCTTCAAATTATGATGTAATTATATTTCAAAAAAATATAGTGTAGCATTTATAATCATTATTAAATGTATGTGGTAGTTCATGTTAGACATGCATATGCGTGAAAAATGTCAATCCATTCTCCGGTAAAATGTTATGTGTTGAGTCCACGCATCTGTTTTGGGTACCTCACACACATCCGTCTAGCATGACGTCGACAGATAATAACCTTGCATTTATTTCAAAGTCAAACCAAACTTAATGGCTGAATTTGGTAATGAGAAGTGAATGAATTCATTTTAAAGTGATGGCATATTCTACTTTTCAGATATAGTTACGCCTATATCATATGCTGTGAAGGTCGTAACGGAATGCAAATGCTACGTGCAATATCAAAATCGACAAGTTTTTTGATGAACGTTACCAAAAAATACAGGGACAAACTATAGAAAATCGGCTCATCAAAGCAGTTGTCTCTTCCGACAATTTTTAAATTATAACCAAAATCCAAGATTTTCTCAATCCTAAAATATTTCTCTTCCGAATATGTATTTTATAATTCAATTCCAATCTTTTCATTGTTTTTCTACATAAAATATACCTAAATAATAACTGTTATTTTATTCGTCACAATGATTACAACATTGCACAAGATTCAGATTTTAAATTCCATTGGATAATTACAAACAACAAGAATTCACTCTCTGAACTCTTATTACTCATCACTTGTGCTTTATTGGTTTGATTCATGTTGAATCTTCAGTTCACCCCAGTTTAACACCTGACTTGAATTTCAATCCGCCTTAACCTCACCTTTGCACAGCTTAAGTTGATAATTTTCAGATTAATACTTCACGAGATTCGACAATATCTACACATGCACGTTATTTACTCTCTTCAAATCATACTTAATTACAATTCGTCCTAACCTTACCTTGACACAACTCAAGTTGATAATTTTCAAGTTAATACTTCACGAGATTTTATAATATAGTTTATCAAATGCACGTTATTTAATCTTCTCATTCCCACTACTTCAACACCCATCTTAAATCGATTACAACATCACGGCTTTCGGCCGTTCACACACACACACAGACCTATTTTTAATATGGAACCGGTAGTTTGGGAAATTATTCAACCCACACGAGGGTGGCAATGACTGAATTTCATCTTCAATGCCAGATAGTATTGGGTCGAGCGCGCAGATTCATTTTATTTTCATTTTCAATACAGTGGATCGTGCGACATCTGAATGGTGTATGAAGTTTTGTGGATCTGGGGATATCTGGCAACACTGTCCCATGTTGGGACAAAAATTTGCAAAACGGAGCTTGGCTTTTTTCTCCAAATTTACATGGTATTTTCCATGAGGCGGTGTTGCCATTTGCCGCATGTTCTCTTAGCTATTCTACTCACCAGGCGTAAAGTATAACTTCATCGCCCGGATTTGCGGGATGCGAGAGTTACTTTATCGCCCTACTGGCGATAAAATAGTTGAGCAGATATTATATATATATATATATATATATATATATATATATATATATATATATATATATATATATTTATATATATATATATATATATATATATATATATATTTGTGATTGATGCAACTAATTTTCCTTTATTTTGAGTATTTCAATAATAAATTCTACAAAAAGGATTTGAAGCTTTATATCTTCTATTAATTATCTGCGAGCGCTTTCGACAGTTGGTAGTACTGTCATCTTCTGGCACTCCTCAAACTGAACTGGTCATCCTGTTGTCTGTCTCTTTATACGGTCAGAGCGTCTTAACTCAGGTATTTTAGGTAAATTTGCCTGTATTTGTTCTGCATCAGGTACTTCTTCTTCGTGTTAGATCTTCTCTAGGAATGTGTATAGTTTTGTTTGATATATTGAATGTGAGATCTTGTTGTGTTTTGATTTGTACTTGTTCCTCGATAAGTGATTTATGACTGTTGAATTTATGCATGTTCAAGTTTTCCCAAATGTCCATGCGGTTTCCCTTGTTGATTTGTTTTATTAGTTTATGTTCTCTGGGGGGGGGGGGGGGGGGGGAAATTATGTTTGTTTTGTATGGCGTGTGTTGCAAGGTTTGATTTATATACTGTTGGATTTATGTATGCCTTTTTGTGCTCATTGTACCTTTGGATCAGTTTTTTCTTGGTTTGGCCGATATAGAATTTATTGCAGTCCGAGCATTGTATAGTGTATATCCCGTTTTGGTCTTTGTTTCTTCTTCTTCATAGTTGTTTATTTTTTTGTGATATCTTCGTGTTCGGCTTGTATGTGATGTTGATGTTCAGTGGTTTGAAAATGTTTGTTAGTTTCTTGGTTTGGTGTCCTACGTACGTAAATGCTGTCCATCGTTGTGTTGTTTTGTTTGTTGGGATAGCTTGATCCTTGTTCTGTATTTTTCGTTTGATTCTGTTTTCTAGTTTATCTATTGTCTTTTGGGTGTATCCGTTTTCGTTCGCTATTTGGTATATGATTTTCCGTTCTTTGTTTCGGGCTTCATTGCTGAGTGGTATCCTTAACATTCTATATATGAATGCGTTATAGGCAGCCATTTTGTGTGATGGTGGATGGTTTGAACTGGCGGGTACGGTGGAGCTTGTTTGTGTAGGTTTCCTGTATATTGCCATTTGAAATTGTGTTTTGTTATGGTTATATCCTATAGTTATGTCCAGGTAGTTAACTTTTGAGTTGTGTTCTTCCTCAATGCTGAAACATATAAATAAATAAATAAATAAAAAAAAAACAATCAAAAACTATGTTTTTGATACAAAACGCCATACAAAACAAACATAATTTCCCACACAGAGAACATAAAACTAATAAAACAAATCAACAAGGGAAACGGCATGGACATTTGGGAAAACTTGAACATCCATAAATTCAACAGTCATAAATCATTTATCGAGGAACAAGTACAAATCAAAACACAACAAGATCTCACATTCAATATATTAAACAAAACCATACACATTCCTAGAGAAGATCTAACACGAAGAAGAGTACCTGATGCAGAACAAATACAGGCAAATTTACCTAAAATACCTGAAATACCTGAGTTAAGACGCTCTGACCGTATAAAGAGACAGACAACAGGATGACCAGTTCAGTTTGAGGAGTACAATAATTATAAATTTTTTTAATTATTGTACAATATAAAATTTCTAGAAAGGGCTCAACTTACTGTTAGTGAGGATGGCCGTATTGAAAAGAATGTTACATTTAAACAATTGTTCAACGTGACTGATGATACAATTAAAAAATTATTTGAAGTCAATCAGATATAAGAACTCACAAAAAAACGTGTCACTAATTATACTGGGACTTTGCCCAAACTTTATGTTTTGCCTGAAATACATAAACCAATCCTGCCTGTTAGACCTATCATATCTTCAAAAGGTTCCCCTATTCAAAGCTGGCATCATTCCTCAACGACATTTTAACGAAAGCTTTGACAACCAACAGGGACATGATATCATCTTGAAGCATTTTTCGCCATCTTTCAATTCACCGAGTAATATACAGGGGGTTTCATTTGAAAAAATGAACTTTAGACTACTTTTATGCACAATGGAAATAATAGTAATTTTAGTACGCCCTGTATGATATGGAGTCGATTTCTTGGTGTTATTTGAATATTTCGAGTTTGTCCAAACTATCATCAAAATATCAACTTTTCATGAATTGAGAGTACTGATGTACTTAATTTCAATTAAGGCTATGTTTTGGACCATATTTAGCACAATTTTTTTTTATCTCGAAAACAAATAGAGATAGGTATAGGACATTATCAACAAAAAAGTATTAAAATACCAGAGCGATTCCAAAAATGTATTAATATACGGGGTGTTCTATTAAAAAAAAAAGTTGCTAGGATTTTTTGATGGAAGTGGCAACGCCACAATGCTGCAAATTTTTAGATCGATAGAACAGGTGAGGAATTGTGAGAGATGAAATTTTCAGAAAAATCATGCTTTGCGTTTTCCAGAAACGTCTAACCTACCATCGACCGTGAGTCACGCTGTATGTACGTGAAACATCTTTCCTCAAAGATTAATTTTTTGAAAAACAAATATCGTTCGAGATTAACGGACGCCACCAAGAATACACACTTCGAATTTTGCTGTTCCTATTGAAAACTAAACTATAAAAAACTGGCTCAAGACCGTCGGTGTAATTTCTTACAATAATTTTAGGTCTTGTGTTTTATAAACCAGAATTTGATTCAAAACCAAAATAATACATAGGTAGCACTTAATTTTTATCAGTTGTTTTTTTCTGGGCTTCGTAAAAATTTTCCCACAGTTACCGTATTCACCTAAAACTACTTGCCGACCCCTGAAATAGGCTAACAGAAGCCATGTTCCTTCGCCAAAAAGACAATCCAGTCCTGCCAGGTTTGGAATAGGTGAAAATGAGGGCGTACACATAGAGGAGCTATCTCAACTAATAAAGAATATGGAGACCAGAATAGTCAATGCAAACAAGAAACTACAAGATAACTTTTTGAAAAAGTTAAGCTTCTCCCGAAGAGAAGCGAAACCAAACATATCGCTAAATCTTCGAATGCGCTTACTGGCAAGGATCATTACTCAATTGTTAATACGATTCGAGGTGCACAGGCAAAATTTCACACGTACACCCTGTCGTGGAACAAATCACATGCCTTTGTCCTCCGGGGGTTGGACTTCACTGGTGAAGAAAATTGCGAATGTCCTCCGAAATGAACGCAAAGTCAATGTTTCGGCCGTATATAGGCTGAAGACGAATATACATCCCATATATATGGTCGTGAATGACAAGGACGTCATTTTCAATTTTTTGTAACGTAACGCTCCATGTTTTCTCTATACCAGGGTCACATTTATGCTACGAAAAAACAGCAGGAGGATGTAGCAATGTCATAGATGCCAGCTTTGGGGACATACTAGGAGCAACTGCTGAAGGGCACCAAACATATGAATATCAAAAGCCTCGTACGGAGCCTGCAAAATGTGCCAACTAACTGCGGTGGAGACCACCCCGCCAATTCCAGGGACTGTTAAGTCTACCGGAAAAAGGCGGAGGAGGTCGAAGCCAGACAGAAAGACAGGCAACCGCAACCCAAAAAAAGGTTGAGGCACCAGTCCCCGAACTGCTACCTGCGCCACTTCCTAAAGTTACCCCTGAACAAAAAAAAGCCGAGATACAACAACAACCCCCTGGATCACCACCCTTTCTTACCCACATCAAGGAAAAAGGGTGATTAGATCCATGTCAGGGGCTCAACAGAACCTCATGGAGGCAACCAACCACTTCCAGAGGCTAAGCAAGAGGATAAACCTCGCAGATATCATTCGTGCAACTAATCCAATAGAAAAGTGGAACGCGTTCGCAACGTTCGCGGGCCGTATCAGCAATTATAACTTCTAAGTCACATAAAGTTGACATGATGTTTCCATCCGAAACTAAGCAGCGACAGAAATATAAGTTGAAGCTACGAGGTTTTACCACTGTCCGGATGATGTGAGAAGTGATGGAGTAGCTATCTTGATAATAAAAGGTATCGCACACACGTAAATACCTCAGCAGCGAAGCATCATCGAACATGTTGGCATCAAGCTTACTGACGGTACCTGCATGTTTGTGGCATACAAATATAGTTTGAGATGGAATGGATCAATAGGGAACACCAGCAGCGTTGATGGTAAAGACATCAGAAAAGGACCTTATGTGACAACTTGTAAGGAACTGCCTTTGAGCCATAAACAGAGTCGATCTACCATCCAGCTCATATAAATTTGAATTGAACAGCTCTTTCTACAAGGTGCAACAATCGCAAACCCGCATGTTTCTTGTTCATGGTTAATTCGTTCATGAAGCCAGGAAGAGTTACATTACTCTTCACGAACTTCATTCCGATACATAGGTGGGAGTATTTTCCATCGATACAAATAGGAATCAAGTGGAGGATTTTGTGTCTCATCTCAGTAACAGTTCCCTAGATATAAAACCTACGTATGAAATTGAAACACCATTATCCATAACAAAAAATGAGGAAGTTAAATTTTTTAGTCAATAGACTGGTCACATTTCCCTTATGAAAAAGAGATATCATATGAAGGAATAAGTTATCAAGAAAATAGTTCGTAGAACGAGAATCTATGAAACATAGTCAACAATTTATATGGGAAACAAAAATTTAGGTTTTTTTCATAAATTCTAGAATTTTCAGACGAAGACTCAAAGTTTCAATCTCTTCCACACGAACCAAAATGAATAAACATGAAATTGGCTATCAAAATCGCTCGGCCAATTCAACATGTGTTGACCAAATTCAAAAAACAGGATGAAGTGAAAGGAAGAGTCTGAGTTTTGCGAAATGAGTTATGGATGTTGTGATAAAAATTACAAGTGGTCTATAAGTGGTCTATAAGGAACATGTTTCACATATATGGTTTTTTAGACTCAACATGTCTTATAGAATGGCCACAGAATAAGTGAGAAATGTTTGAGATTGGTACATGAAAACAAGCTTTCAGATGCCTTCGAGAGTTTACAACTCCCCAAATGTGAAATGAGATTTATGAACCGCGATAAAGGTCCTATTCAAGGCAGCCTGTTTTTAACTCTCTTACGTGATAATTACAAGTGTATCTGAGGGTAATATTACATATCATAACGAGTAATATTCACTATGTGAATATATATATATATATATATATATATATATATATATATATATATATATATATATATATATACAATAACAAAATCACACAAAAACTACTATTAGGTATTCATTCAAAGATACTCATTTGATGACCCTCATAATGGAAAGTGGCAGTTTATGTAGGTGTACATAAAAAGCTTCAACTTAGCTGTAAGATTTAACTTCATTCATCTCCCGATGATGTTAACTAGGTTAATGAAAGGCGCGTCGAGAGGCAGTGGTTTTGTCTATGTGACAAGAAAGTGTTTTCAACAGATGATCTGACAAGCCATAATCCTCATACGAGACAGGCTCCAATGCCTTGAGAAGTGCAACAATCTGAAACTCTCCATGTTTCTTGAATTAATTTTTGCAAAAGTGTAAAATATGTAAGTAGCTGAAGTGTTGATCCTTACTTCTGAAAACCATATTGATGATACCTTAAGATGCAAGGTCTTTTCTATATTTTCGAAAGCTGGCAACACATTTGAAAATTCATAAATTTATTTTTGTCTTTGACATCGTTAAGGACCTATAATACTATTTTGTGTAATTGTGAAATTGTAACAAAAATAACTATTTTGTAATCATTTGAAGAGCTTTGGCTGTGGGTTTTGTGTAGTTTGTGTCTAGTTTCCCACTCTTCATCAATGGCAAATACACCAATAAGGGAGCGAGTGTCAAAAATATGAATGAGAAAAAGAACTCTTCATCAGTACCTTCCTGGATGAGTTTAAAATACGATTCATTCCATTCTTGCAAATATTTATGACTTTGTCACTGGACGAAACCAACTTCTAGTTTATATTTAAAATGTATGATCTACATATCTCTTTTCATCGATTAATTGAATTTGTTGCATCCTCTTTTCGGAAGTTTCCCAGTTTCTAGACAATGATGGAGAAGTAGAAAGCTCAAAGTTTTCTTCGCCAAAATACTGTCTTCTACTTAAAAATATTACTGTCACTCATTTGTAATGTTATGCAAGTGTACGTGTACTGTTCAAAAATGAAATGAATGTTCAAAAAATAAGGTGAATGTTCAAATTTCGCGAGCTACGTACATTTGTTTGACGTTTTTTTTTATATTGGTACACTCGTCTCGAACATTTGTTCACTGTTTCAGTTGTTTAGCATGTCCACATTGTTAGTAAAAGGCATACAAGTTAGAAGTGTTTTTCGTGTTCGGTAATGCGTTTTCTACTATCGAAAAAAATAGATCAAAGAATTTAATAATAATAATAATGTTTATTTCCAAAGAAAAAAGTTACAATTATATAATAACAAATTGCTTAATTAAATTCAAATGTACTAAGTTGAATAACATCATTCAATACTCTACAAAAATTGCATTTTGAAATAAACAAACGAACCACTAAGGCTAAGAAGCCAGCGCGTGGTTATGGTACGTTATATTTTATAACACAATTTAGTGTAATTGTTTGAAAATAATTTCTATATTTAAACAAACTATTGTAATAATGATATTCTATACTACATAAACAAAATAATTAAATGATCATAACATGAATAATTTTTTAAAAGTTGCGCGCCAATGTGTATGAGAACCATTTTTTGTGACAATGTCATTTTTGTATAGTTTTCCTATCTTTCAATGAATATTACCACAGGGAATTCGGGTCTATCAGATTATGTATTTTTTTCCTCTCTATTTCGTGAAGGTACTGCTTTGTTTTTTTTTGAATAAAACAATTGATGTTAAGTCTTTGATGTTCTTAGGGATATTGTTAAATATTCTGGTGCTCAGATGAGTATATCCTCTCTGACCAATAGTTTTGAATGAGTACTCAGTGCGCATCATGTTTCTTTTTTTTGCCCTTGTATCATAATTGTGGTCAATATTTCTCAAACGACTTTTATTTTTGTATTGATCTACTGCTACACGTAGAAAGTAGATTTGTCTGAGGTCCAGTATTCTACTTTCCGAATATAGTAGGGTCGATGAATACGTTTGACATTTATTAAAACAAATCTTTAGGAACTTTTTCTGCAAAATATCTAGATGATTCAAATAACTGCTGGCGACACCACCCCAACCTAGGATTCCATACGACAATCTAGACTCTATTAATGCATGGTACAGGATTTTCATTTGGTGGGTATTCAATATATCTTTAAAGTATATAAATTTAGAAATGATACTCCTCAGTGTACCTACAGTTTTTTTTATGTGAACATCCCATCTGATGTGTCTATCAATGTAAACACCTAAATATTTAAACAAATTCTGAGGACTTTAATTGAATAATATCATCAGCATTTTTTATTTCAAGATAATTGAAATTTGGGATGTGGGATGAGTAACAAGCGAAAGGTAGGAACGAAGTTTTTCAAAGTTCAGTGTTAATTTTTTTTTATTGAAACAGTCTATAATTTTGCTCATATCATTTTCGACTTTCTTTTTCAGATTTTCCCAGGATGCATCTTCATAGAATATTGCCGTGTCATCTGCAAAACTAATGATATCTCCGTTGATCTGTGAGGTGAGTATATTATTCATGTAGATAATAAAGGGTACCGGTCCCAATACTGTGCCTTGCGGCACCCCATATTGTACTATTCTTTCTTCACTTAGTGTATTGTCGATTATCAACTGCTGCTTTCTGTTGTCCAGATAGCTTTCAAATAACTTGTGTACATTTCCTCTGAATCCTAGGTCTTGCAAATCCTTCAAAAGCTGTTTATGGTCAACAGTGTCGAATGCTTTTGCAAGATCCATAAAAACAGCTAGGGAATGTTTTTTGCTGTCCAGGCTGTTATATATTTTTGTTGTGAGCGCACAAATTGCATCATTTGTAGATTTTCCTTTAACGAATCCAAATTGTTTTTGAGATAGGAGTTTGTTTTTATCAAGATAACTGACTATTCTGACCTTCAATAGTTTTTCGAAAATTTTTGCTATATTACTGATTAGCGTAATGGGCCGGTAATTGAGAATTTCATCATTCTTCCCACTTATGAATAGTGGCTTTATTATCCCAAGTTTGAGTATTACAGGCCATTCTCCATTTTCTATGATTTTGTTTATCAAAAACGTGAGAGGTTTTGAAATTTCGTTTTTGATTTCTTTCAGTAACTCTGTTCTTATTCCATCAAAACCGGGAGCTTTTTTGTGTTTCAAATCATTTATAATTGTGAATAATTCATTTTCTGTTACAGGTGAAAGAAATATTGAAGACTGTGTCTGCGTTCCTTTCAGCGGTGGAATTGCAGACGCCCTAATGTTTTCAGCGAATTTTTTTCCTAAGAATGTATAATGTTCATTGAATAAGTTTACTATTTCAACTCTATCAGTAATTGTTCTATTCTCATGTTGTATATGGTTTATAATATTTTGTTTTCTGTTAGCTGATAGCTCCTTCACTGTATTCCAGATGGTTTTACTATCACCTTTACTGAGGTCGATTTTTTTTTTATAATATGAGATTTTAGCTTTTTTATTAATGTATCAACTATACAGGGTGTCCCTGGACTTCCTCTTTTTCTCGTGAATGTATAGATGGGGTCAAAATATCACCAGTACTTCATATAACTTTTTTTCCTAAAATCCTTCGTTACCAAGTAACGGGCCCTCGAAGTTACAAAATGAAAAATGTTTTTCTTTGATAACTTTTCAAGTGAATATTCAAAATCATCCAAATTTTGGTAATTGACTAAACAAATGAATTCCTTCGATGAGCTTTCATGCAGGAGTCAGTTGTTTTGCTACAAAGTCAGGAACGGACTACCCCCGATGGTCCACACCCCAAAACTTTGAAATGACAGATATTTTTCAATATTTTTCAACAAATTAAGGTTAGTTGGACAATTTTATGAATAAAAGTACTCGTGTGGAAAGTCGATCGGAGCAACGAGTCTTGATAAAAATGTAGTTTCACTCGACGACATCAAACCCGCTCGTCCACCATTATTTGAAATGAATAATTGTCAAAGCAGAAATAATAATGATAACGTTAATTCAACAACATTTATCCTGAGATGTCTACCATTATTCGAAAATATTAGTTTTTAAGGAAAATGGAAATGATAGGTAAAATGTTCATAACGAATTTTTATAATGCAACCACGTTTAACTAACGAAACTCAAGAGCCTCAAGAGCAAACAGAAATGAAAAATCCGCTACAGAAACTGCTCGATATGACCACCTTCTCTCTCTATACATTTTCTTAGTCTGCGAAGACACCCTCTCTGTACTTGAAATAGCATTCCAGGGTCGTTTCGTATGGCTTCACAATGTAATGTTATTCTATTCAACAATGCATCTCTTGTGTGAATAGGTGTAGCGTAAACAAGGCTTTTTAGATGCCCCCACAGAAAGAAATCCAATGGATTTAAATCCGGAGACCGCGATGGCCATGAATATGGCCCACCTCTACCAATCCATCTATTGTGGAAAATATGGTTCAGATGGTCACGCACAATCAAACTAAAATGAGGAGGAGCGCCATCATGCATAAACCACATATCTCTTCGGGTTTGCAATGGAACATGTTCCAAAAGTCCATTCAAATCGTTCTGAATGAACTCCAAATAACGTTATCCATTCAATCGGTCCTGTAGAACGAATGGTCCTATAAGATGGTTTCCTATGATACCAGCCCAAACATTCACGTTGAATTTCCGTGGGTGTTTGGTTTGCAATATCCCATGGGGATTTTCTTCGGCCCATATATGGAGATTATGAGAGTTGATAACTTAATCTCTACTGAAACCTGCTTCATCAGTGAATAAAACTCGATTAATAAAAGTCATATCCTCTCTTTGCCTATCTATGAACCAATTGGCATATTCCAGTCGTGCTGGAAAATCTTGAGGTGTCATGGCATGTACCTTCTGGATGTGAAATGGGTGGAGCAGTTGTTCCCTAATTATTCTATGAATAGTGGACTTGGATGTATGGAACTGTTCTGATAGATTTCTGATGCTCATTGAAGGATCATCAGCGACGGCTTCCAAAATATTTTCCTCCAATACAACGGTACGTACAGTCCTAGGAGCGCCCTCACCACCTCGTTTTGGCAAAACTGTACCTACAATAATATCGAAATAAAACAACGTGCTCAAATTAATTATCAATTATTACATACCTGTCTCCCTCAAGCTGCGATCGACACGCTCGAATGTTTCTCTTGACGGTACCGTTCGATTGGGAAAATGCTCGGAATACAGACGACGAGCTTCTGCAGCATTACAAAATGCTCGTCCATAAAATACATGCATATCTGCATATTCATTGAATGTAAACTGTTCGGCCATATCAAAAAAATTCAAAATATCCTATAGAATATTGACAATACAATGATAGTCATATGACAACGCACCACTCAACAAAGCCAAATCGCATTCCAGTTTCTCATTTTTTATCAAAACTTTCTAAAAGGTTTTTTTGTCAACATATGTGAAAGAAATGGAACATAATTATTCCCTGGATATTTTTCACCTGATCATGTGCAGCCGTTTTTGTAGTTCATTCGTTTGCTTTTTATTAGTATGGTAAATATTTTTTCCGATGTGCGTTTTTTCAGCTAAATTTAGATTCGTGTTAAAGAATTTCTCCCATAAAATTATAATTATCAGTGAAACTCCTCAACAGTTTAGCTGTGAAGAAGGATTTGAAACATTCGAATGTTGAGTTTCATGAGATTCAGATGACTGATCAACACGAAACGTGATTATTCCACACGTATTATGTACATACAAAATATGGAATGAATTCGATATTTCATAGTAGAGTAGCTTGTTAGTTAGTAAAAACACCACGAATCTACAGAACTTGATATTTCTTTTGAAAAAATATCTGCTATCACAATTGTGACTTAAACTTCCATATAGGTACTGTACTTTTTGTTTAGCATACTTTGTATTATTCCTGTTATAAATGTTGTTGAATTAACGTTATCATTATTATTTCTGCTTTGATAATTATCCATTTCAAATAATGGTGGACGAGCGGGTTTGATGTCGTCGAGTAGAACTACATTTTTATCAAGACTCGTTGCTCCGATCGACTTTCCACACGAGTACTTTTATTCATAAAATTGTCCAAGTAACCTTATTTTGTTGAAAAATATTGAAAAATATCTGTCATTTCAAAGTTTTGGGGTGTGGACCATCGGAGGTAGTCCGTTCCTGACTTTGTAGCAAAACAACTGACTCCTGCATGAAAGCTCATCGACGGAATTCATTTGTTTAGTCAATTACCAAAATTTGGATGATTTTGAATATTCACTTGAAAAGTTATCAAAGAAAAACATTATTCATTTTGTAACTTCGAGGGCCCGAACTTGGTTACGAAGACTTTTAGAAAAAAAAGTTATATGAAGTACTGATGATATTTTGACCCCATCTATACATTCCCGAGAGGAAAAGAGGAAGTCCAGGGACACCCTGTATTTCGATATCTCAAATATTCATTTTTTAGGATGACATCAATTTTGTTCATTTTGTACTGTTTGAATAGCTCGTTTCTGTGATTTATACTCTTAATTAAACCCTTTGTTATCCACTTTTTTCTTTTAATTTCACTATGCTTCATTTTATATGATTTAGAACCAAATGTTTTGCAAAAAAAGGAATTGACTACTCAAGAGCACTTGAAATGATTACAAGTGGTACAAGCTTCTCACAGAAGATGTGAATGACAACGCAAGCCATGGACACCCCACCACATCAACAACTGACGAAAATGTTGACAAAGTTAAAAAAATTGTTATGAAGAATCGTCGAATCACTATATCAGTTGCCGAGGCATTGAGGGTGTAGCAGCAAAGTTCGTTCCAAAATTGCTGTGTTTTGACCAAAAAAAACGTAGCATGAGCATCGCTCATGGTCTAATCGTCAAATTTTATCGATCCAGATTTACTGAAAAGGGTCATAACTGGTGCCAAATCTTGATTATATGGTTCTGACATCGACATCAAGGTCTAATCGTTCCAATAGAAAAGTCCAGAATAGCCAAGACGCACACCAAGTTCGATCATATGTCAAGGTTTTTCTCAATGTTTTCTTCGATTACCGTGGCGTAGTGCATAGAGTTCTTGCCACATAGTCGTACGGTCAATAAGGAGTATTATCTTGAAGTTATGCGACGCTTGCGAAAGGCAATACAAAAAAAACGTCCGGTATTGTGGAAAAACAATGCATGACTTTTGAATCACGTCAATGCACCTGCTCACTATTCATTGCTTGTTCGTAATTTTTTGGCTAAAAACAACGCTGTAATCATGCCTCAGCCACCGTATTCTATCCACCAGATTTGGTCCATTGGGACTTTTCCTTTTCTCGAGATTGAAGAGACCATGAAAGGACGATGTTTTGCAACGATAAAGACAGATAAAACAGAGATAAAAACAATTGCTAAGAGAGCTCACGGATATACCAAAAAGTACATATCAGGACTGTTTCGAGTATTGGAAGAAACGCTGGCACAAGTGTATTATTTCTGAGGGAGACTACTTTGAAGGAAACGAAACAGATATTGATGGATAAATATTTTTGAAAAAACAGAAAATTTGCCTTATTTTTTGAACAGACAGCGTATATTCAGAACAAGCACTATTACCATACTGGTATGTTCCACCAACCAAATCTGGCGTCTTCAGGAGATGACGTAAAGTGATTATTACTGATCATTAGTGTACTTTATCTTCTGAACACGCCAACTTGGTTGGTGAAACTCGCATCGAGAAGAATGTTGCAGTTCTAGTGTTTGGGAACAGCGCTTTTTTTCAACTTATTCTACAGCAGAGGTGCCAGTTCTATCTTCCATTATATAATCATATTCCAAAAATGAGGTAAATTTCATGCTCACCTGACAGTCAGTTTCCAACCTCTATGTTATATTTTGCATACAAAATTTTTCAGTTATCTACTATAGTGAGGCTGTTTAGAAGATTCTCTTAAAATATCATTTATCCTTCATAATCATGAATCGACTGAATAGCTTTTAGATATCCCCACAAAAACTCCCTTCATTGAAAATAAACAGTTTGATATTTCAGTTCCACAATTGATCCATTTTTTTCCCGCTAAGTCTGGCAATGCGATTTTCAAACGTTTTCAAACAATATTAAACATTTCAAAAAGATATTAAGTCTCTGATATGAACCTAAAATGTAAACATAAAGATAATTTCATACACAAGTGGATCTGGTTATTAAAATTTTTGTTCGCTCATTCTGAAAAATTACTTCTGTTCTGGTAAACAAAGTGCTCTCGAAAAATAGTGGGAAAAGGCCAAAGCAGAACGCTTGTGCCCAAGGGTAAATAAATGTTTTTCAAATTAAAATTGTTTCACAGCGTACCGAGCTGAACCAGTGTCAGCAAGAATGAAGTTCAGGGAATATTCTGAGGGTCGCTGCCACTGATATCACGAAGTGAACTATTAAAAATTCAAGCTTTTCACAAAGCGAATTATTCAAGTATTATGCGCTGGGAAATTAAAGTGACTGTGTTTAAACATGTTTTATTATGCTGATGACAGACACTTTTCTGAAAATCAAGAGGTATCGAACAAGTAACTCTGTGTCACTGCGTCAGGTACAGAAATTTTATTCACTCGTTTTCGCATCCCACCTTTCCGATCATATATGAATTTATAATGGGAAATCAAGTAGGCACCATTAGTAACTTTTGTTAGAGATAAGGAATTACATTTTAGAATTATCAAAATTCAAAAAATTAAAAAATAACTGGATGGGCAATTTTGACTCGTTGATTAAAATGCTCTCTTTTCTAAGAAGAGTAGATTCGTATATGACATTTGTTTGAAAATGATATTCGTGAAGTGAATGAAGAAACACAGAAATTACTACTCAATGTCAATTCGATATGTTACCCTGTTCAACGAATGAGTGAATATTTTTATGTTTTGTCATCGTGGCAAGAGTAGATTTGTTTCTCTTGGTGGCATATGTCGTAATCCTGTACGAGAATGTCAAGATTTTTGTCGTCAAAAGTTCAAAGACATGCTTATAAGAGTTGACGACAAGTGTTTTAGACCCAAAAACTTCCAAATCTGTGTTCGAACTGATTTATGATCTGTAAAAGAGAAGTTAATAGTCGTGTCATCAGGAGATAAATACCTAAAATTGTTTATGTAGTTTCAGTCATCTCCTGGTGACTACTTGGTTGACGCTAAGTTGGTTAACGAAACGCGCGTCGAGAGACAGCATTTCTGTTCGGAGTGGAAAATATTGCCAAAAGATTCATTTCATAACAAGTGTTCCCAATTCTACTACAATATACAGTCCGTTACCGTCGGTTGGACGTATTTTGAGAAATAAGAGAATTCATATCCTGAAGTTTGGTAAATATAAGTTTTCAATAATGGTGTTTTTCCAACACTTCCGGTTATACCGGAGTAGGCTTTTGGGTTGGGGAGGGCTTTTTATTCCAGTTTTTGTCTGAAAGTTATTTCTTTGCGTGATCTACAAATCTTTGTATGCAATTACTTTTTTCAAACCGACTGCTTTCTCCTTTATTTGAAGAAAATGGGAGAAGTAGAAAGCCAAAACTTTCTTTCCCAAAAATTAGTCTCTCCTAAAAATAAACCCTGTATATTTTTCAATTTTTGAACACCTAGCATTATTCTAATGTGAGTTTATATAATTCATCATCGAAATATTCGTTTGTTTACTAAAAAAATAACTAGGTATCCGGCTCTCGAGTGATTTTCCCAGGAAATTCAAAAGTTTGGTAGAATACATACATAAGCTATTACTGATTCATCAAAATACTTCATTCCATCATCTTTTAGTAGTAACATTTACAAAATGTTATAGAAGGTGTTCTGAATCGATGACTGATTCTGAAGATATATAAATTGGTCAAAACTCAGTTTTTTCAAGTAAAACACACTGAATTTCAGAATAGTTTTAAAATTTCGAGATGATTTTGACTCATTTTCATGAAACATTCCCCATATCAAAAATCAATCGTTCTCGAGAAATTTCAGTTTTTTTTGAAAAAATAAAACATGCGTAAGTTAAGTAACTTTGAAGTCGAAAACCGTTTTTAAAAACAATTTATTTTTCTCAAAATTACAATATAAAATTTCTAGAGAACTTCTCACATCGAGATCTGCAAAATGAATGAGTAAAAAGTTACGATGATAATCGTTTCTGGATCCGGGTGGGAATCTGCAAGCACTGCATTTCCTTGGATAGTCTGCAAAATCTCTTCACATAACTCCTCCCTCCTCAGGAGAAAACAATACGGATAAAGGGTTGTTTTCTTTAGGGTCCTTCTGTCGGTTGGTATTGCGATGGCCATTTTTCTTTTTCATCCAAAACCAAAGTATGGCGAATCCGGTAAGGAGTAGAACACATATAGTTACACCGGGTATATTCCAAATTGCTGGGTGTATTAATTGGTTAAGGTATGGCGTTTGGAGTAGCTTGGCTTCTGTTTGAAGTTCTCGTATGGATTGGTAATTGATTGACTTCAGTATCAATGGCTTATTTTCGTGTTGGTCACCATTAGATATGGAAGCCATATTCCATCTCAGTTTGGGAAGAATAACTGGGCTTCCCAAGATAGTTTCTTCCTCGTTTTTATAGGTGAAGTTTTTCACAACAACACTGCAGCCTTCTGGAATTTTCAGAAGAGTATTTGTTTCGATTCTGTGTACACTTCTTTTCTCGCAATCCGCTTGGGCTATAACGGATTCACTGGATGGCAGGATTAGGAGAAATCGGTCATTGATTTCTTCTATTATGGGGTGATTCAGAATGGCTTCATTCGTCAGGCAATTGGGTTTTTTGTCCTTCATCAGAGCAATAATACAGGTGTCGATTATAGTTTCGTCATGATGTTGGCACAGGAACACACCATCTATTTGAGGGCATGGTTTATCTTCAAACTGGTGATATTCGGTACCGAGTATGAGGAAAGGTTTATAGGGGGTGGGGATTGTATTTTGGTATGGTAAATTAATAAGATTATAGGTTCGGAAGTCGTCTTCTAGGCAAATTGGTATATGTATTGCAAAAATAATTTCACAATTTTTACTTGAGTTCCTGCTAGCTGGTAATAAAGGTATGCATTTTGAGTTTTGAGGATCTTTTTATGACCATAGATATTGGCCATGTGTTCGATAGCACTTACTAAATCGTTAAGTGGAATTACTGAAGGATGGAGATAACCTAAGTTGGCAAACATGATTGCATTTTCTAAATTGTCAAGAAATGTTATCAAACTTTGGCAATTTTCTATTATTTGGCTAAATATAATAATAATATAATATAATATAATATAATATAATATAATATAATATAATATAATATAATATAATATAATATAATATAATATAATATAATATAATATAATATAAATTATTAGTTCGGTTATTGAGCTCTTCTCTTAGTTGGTTAAGTTCATCTCTCAATAGGATTTGATTATCGTGAAGTTCGCTTATGGTTTCATTGTAGTTTTTGATCAGTTTTTGATTAAGAGAAGTCTGTAGTTTAATTTGATGATTGAGAGAATTTTGATTTTCAAATAGTGTTTCAATTTGTGAATCGTATTTTATTTCGTCATCATGGTCTAACGTTCCAAAAAGCCATTTACTTGCTATGCCTAGACCATTAATTAGTCCGCGTTTTTTGCGAATACTTGAAATTATATTACTCAATTTAGTTTTTGTAGTGGTTAGGAAATATTTAGCTTGATTAAACGAATCATTCAGAATGATCTGGTCCTTTTCCAATTCAGTTTTATTATTGATCGATATTATTAGTCTCTCGTAGAAAAATTCAATATTTCTGAGTTGCATTTCTAAGAGAGGGGTTTCAATATGATGTAAAAATGTATGTTTTGTTTGAATGATTCTTGATTTTCCGAGTTCTAATGGTAAGAGTGGAGTGTCGAGTTGTTGAATTTCAATTTTTTGGCAGGTTATTACCTGGGTCATCATGATAAGTCGAAGGGATACTATTAGGATCGGTGTGGTCCGTTCTGTCATCCTGAAAAGAACGTCGAGAGTGAATAGGTGGTTTTCTTATTTTCGATTTATGAATTATTGCTCCGGTTGTTGTTTTAATTTTGAGTCCTAAGTCTTTAGAAACTCGTTTTTTAATGTGTCTAGGTTTGGCTTTGTTACGAGCAGCTTCGCGATTTTGCACAAATACATCTTGATTTTCTGTGAACTCTACAGGGTCTTCGCGAGTCTCGTTTCTTTTATTGATGACACGTTCTTTATATTTTGACAACGTTTCTGGATGTTCTCGTAAAAGGTAACCAACCTACTTTTCCTGTCATTTATGAAGTTATTGATTATGTGTTCGTCCGTTAAGTCAAAAGGATCTAGTGATTTTATATTACCCAAGACTACATCGTAAGGGGAGTATTTTGTCACGGAATGGATTGACGAATAGTACCCTATAATCGCTAGTTGGACTAGTTGTTTTATGGGTGTGTTGGGATGTTGTAGTTTCAGGACGCGAGTATTTTCAAGAAGAGATAGGTGAAATCTTTCAACAGGGCTATTACTGTTCGAATTGCGTCGGGTAGTAGCATGAAGTTGAATTTTGTGAAGTTTGCAAAATTCCATAAAGAGTTCTGATTTGAATTCGGTTCCACTATCACAAGTAATGGAACATGGTACGCCAAAATGAGTGATGAAAAGGTATAGTTCTTCTATTACGTTCACGGTGTTGACGCTATTTAAGATGTATGCTTGTCCGTACTTAGAGAAGGAATCGAAGATTGTTAGAAATTTCGTCTGTAGAATCTGAAATACATCAATATGTATCATTTCGAAGGGTTTAGTGGGTGTGAGAGTGATGGAGTATTTTATTTTCGAAGGGTGTCTATCATATTTGGCTTGTTGGCAGATATCACAAGCATTTATATACCGGATGATATCCGTTTTCATATTCGGCCAATAATATTTATTTCTTAATGCTTGGTATGTTTCGTTTATGCCGCGGTGACAAGATTTACTCTCATGGTGGTATTTCAAATTTCTTTTTATCTCATCTGAGTTTGTTAGGTCTTTGACGAAGTTTTTGAAATAACCAAATGATAGGAATGATTTTTAAATGTATTTTGAAGTGTTCTTACAAGCGTTGGAATAAAATGTTCGATTGATTCTTTGACATAAATACAGAATAATTTTTTCGGGTCAATATAATTTTTGAAGGTGTCAATAATTTCTTTCTCGAGGTTTTTGGTGAAGTTTAATGTCAATCGAGATTTTGAAATGAAAGGTTTGCTTTTTATCATATAGAAAGCTTTAGAATCGATCTTTCTTATTATTATTTGATTATTATATGAATTTGTGACACTTTCTGTATACGGTATTTCAAGAACAGGATTCTCTGCATTTGAATGGACCGTTTCGTCAGTGGTTACCTCCTGCTCAACGGGGTTTTCGGGGATCTCTTGTATTTCTTCGTTGTTGGGTCTCTAGTCTAAGGGTTGACTATTAGTATTGTTCTCGATTGGTGGTGGAATTTCATTCGGGTCTATTCCTAATAAAGCATCCCGTATATAATTTTCAATTTCTTCATCGATGTCACCTGGATTGCAAATAATGGATTCGTTCTCAATAGCATTTATTTCAACACGTGAAAGAGCATCAGCATTTGTGTTTTGTTTGCCAATTTTATAATGGATGTCATAATCGTACTCTTCCAACTTGAGCCTCCAGCGAATAAGTTTTGAATTGGGATCTTTAAGACTAAACAACCATTTGAGTGGTTTATGGTCGCTTATAATGTTGAATTTTCTTCCAAATAGGTATCGGCGGAAGTATTTGGCAGCCCAAACAATAGCTAAAAGTTCCTTTTCAATTGTACTGTAATTTATCTCAGATGGGTTGAGTGTTCTTGAGGCGTCTGCTATTGGTAGGTCATTTCCGATTTTTCCTTGGCTTAAGACTGCTCCAATTGCGAAATTTGATGCGTCGGTCGTGAGATTAAATGGTTTGGAAAAATCTGGGTACTGAAGTATTGGATCATTAGTCAAGATATTTTTGCAAAGTTCGAAGGTTTCCAAAAATTCAGGATTGTGTTCGATTTTTTCACCTTTTTCAAACATTTTGTGAATGGTTTAGTGATTTTGGCAAAGTTTTTGATAAATCTCCTATAGTAGCCTAAAAGTCCAAGAAAGGATTTAATTTCTTTTGCAGTTTTTGGCAAGGGGAATTTTTTATGGCTTCTATTTTCTTCGGATTCGGTTTTATTCCATTTGGAGTGATTACATGTCCAAGGAATTCCACATCCTTGCGATGAAATTCAGATTTATCGAGCTGAATCTTCAGTTTGGTTTCTCTGAGACGTTGGAACACTAGTTTGAGGTTTGCGATATGTTCTTCGAGGCTGGAACTGAAAATAATAATGTCGTCCATGTAAACTAAGCAGACTTTTCCTTGAAGATTTCTTAGGACGTCATCCATCACACGTTGAAATGTAGATGGGGCGTTCCTCAAACCAAAAGGCATGCGCAGACACTCGTAGTGACCTTGCTCAACGCTGAAAGCAGTTTTCGAAACTGAGTTGGGGTCCATTTCAATCTGGTGAAAGCCAGATGCCAAATCTAGTGTGGAAAAATATTGGCAACGTCCAAGTTTGTCCAGAATGTCATTAATGTTAGGTAAGGGATACCGGTCTTCAATAGTTTTTTCATTCACTTTCCTGTAGTCTACCACAATTCGCCACTTTTGTTTACCACTTGCGTCTGTCTTCTTCGGGACTACCCAAATTGGACTACTCCATGGGCTCTGACTGGGTCGTATTATTCCGTCTTCCAGCATTCTTGAAATTTGCTTCTGCACCTCTTCTTTATGAATAAAGGGGTACCGATATGATTTCGAATGGACCGGGACTTCGTCCGTTGTTTTAATTACATGTTTAACTTGATTTGTAAAGGAAAGTTTCTCATTGCTTTTATGAAAAATATCAGAGTATTCTTTACATAGCTTAATAATTGCTTGTTTTTCTTCTAAATTCAAGTGATCGACCCTAATTAGATGTTCTATATTTTGTTTTAAAGTGATTTTTGAATTTTCAGGCAAAAAATTTTCAACGTGGAAAATTCAAATTTTTCTTTGAGACACCCTGTTGAAGGAATTACTTCAATAGGTGTTTTTATTACTACGGTAACTCGTGTATCAGTGTTGTTTATAATTTCTGTCTTTGCAAATCCGTGTTTCGCTGTAGATGAGGTTTCCGGTAAACAAAGAGTGTCAAGTATCATCTCGGGTATAATGACATCGCCCTCATAGAAATTAACAGGAATTTTAATAGCCGCCATTTCATGCGAATCCACTGAGATTGTAAAATGTTGTCTATTCAACTTATAAAAAATTGGAATGCATATATTTTCATTAATAAGTCGGTTTCTTTTAAAATCAATAGAAAATTTTAAATTTCGAATATCGTCAAGGCCATGTAACCCATCAAATTGATTATGAAATTGAAAAAATATAAAATTTATTTTATTGAAAGATTTAAATTCAGGAAAGGCCGGTATTTCGGCTCTAAATAAGGATTTTTTCTCGCCGATAGCTGTTTTGATTTTAGTTGAATTTTGGTATATAAATTCTGGAAAATATTTTTCTGCAATGGCTGGATTTAATATGGAGTTCATACTACCGGTGTCTATTAGTAATTTGATAGGCGGATTTTTAATTTCAATGAACGGTAGGTCGGTTGAGTGGGCATCCGAGAAAATCTCGTTTATACAGGGGGATCGGTTTGAGATGTTGACCAAAAATTTTCATCCGGGTTTGGTTGAGAGGGTTCAGTATCTTTTTCTTCGATATTATCGTAGTGTGTTGGATATTTGTAATCATAGCCTTCGGTATTACCGAAGTATATATTTTCGTTTTGGGCAATTTGATTAGTTTCGTCAAAATAGTCATCATTTTCGGGTGAGGTTTCTTTACTGTCAATTTGGTAAAGTTCCTCAGATTGGAAATTTTGAGGACCCGTGGGTCTAAATTGACTAGATTTGGGAATATTGGAAGTTTTATATGTATTCCTTGAAGTTGTTGACATTGGTTCTGGATTATAATTCGGAACGTGTCCGTTGGGCTTAAATACATTTCTAGGGGGACCGAATACTTGTCTATTTGTCGGATACTTCGTGACAGTGGGTCTAGGTTGGATCGGTATGGGTTTACTAGGAAATCTGTTCGGGTTATTTTGAAAATTCTGAAAACTAGGTGGAATTTGGTGGTTAGGGACTGTCTGCGTGTACCGCTGTATTGGGGGGTTTGATTGATTTGATTGGAATGTTCGAGAATATTGCTATGTATTGGAAATGTGGTTTTGCAAATAGGTTGTTTGCTGTTTATGACGATCTGGTGTATTTTTCGGTAAATTGTTTTGGTTACTGAGTTGTCTAAAATTATTTTGTGCATAGAAAAAGTTTTCTTCTTCTATCATATAACTAATAGCAGTTTCAATACTGTCCGGATTTTTAAATCTAACTGTTTGTTGTAAAGGTGCCGGGAGATTTCTTATAAGAGTTCTCAATGACATAACTTGATATTGTCGCCTATAAATAATTTTTGTTGATTCATCCATTTCTTGAATGCTATAAGAATTTATTCTTTGAATCAAATGACTACGGAGCACTTGTAGTCTTTTCGCAAAATCTAAAGGTTGTTCGTTTTTGAAAGGTCTGGCTACAAGAAGGTGTTGTTCTAGACACTCCAAACTTCTCTTATCTCCAAAACATTGAATGAGCGCCTCTTTAATTAAGGCCCAGTTATTTAACTCTATTCTACTTCCTACTAAGAGATTGGCTCTACCAATTAATTTTGATTGAATAACCTTCAGTAAATACTGCTTGAAAATAGGATCTGTTGAATTTGAATAAGTTGAATTTAGAAAATCACAATTTGAAATGAACTGACTTAATTCGTTTTGATTGCCACCGTATGGCGTAATCATATCTACATATAATCTAAGCATACTAACGTTAATTTGTTCTGTGTTTCCGTTAGGCATTGTTTCTTCTAAAACCACAGTAGTATTGAAGTTATTTATAAATTTTCAATTTCTGAATCAAGATTCATCAAAATTTTACGTTATTATTCAATTTGGATTGAATTTGAGAATCAAGAAAAAATACTTATATATGTTTGCCTGAATCTAATGTTTTCCTATTCAGGGAAATGGGTAAAAAGGAACTCGGTACTTACTTGTACTTCAGAGCTGCTTTTTTGATGTGATTCTTCTGCTTCCTCGTGTGAACTCCAGAGGTAGGTAGTAAACGCCAAAGAGTTGAAACTCACGTTCAATTTTCGGAATCGGACCCGATGCCGTGAACTTCGCGAAAACGAACTGCGAAATAATCCTACAGCGACTGCGCCAGTTAGTAAGTAACTTTGAAGTCGAAAACCGTTTTCAAAAAAATTTATTTTTCTCAAAATTACAATATAAAATTTCTAGAGAACTTCTCACATCGAGATCTGCAAAATGAATGAGTAAAAAGTTACGATGATAATCGTTTCTGGATCCGGGGTGGGAATCTGCAAGCACTGCATTTTCTTGGATAGTCTGCAAAATCTCTTCACATAACTCGTATGTCTACCATAAAACTATGGGCTACGAAACGTTCATGTCGAACAGTTACAGAGAGATATTAAATGGCAAGCATTTTGCAATCAATCAGAGGCGGATTTACCAGCAGGCTGAGTAGGCTTGAGCCAAGGGCGGCAGATTTCTGGGGCGGCAAATTTTGGAACGATTTTTTTGCTACATCATGAAAATCAAACAGATTTTGGCATGATGGTTTTGTGATGTCTTACAGATAGAATTCTACAATAAATTTTGACGATGACTTTCCTCCTCTCACGAATGGTTTGCGCGAGTGAAGCTTTTCTTGTCTGAAAATGGTGAAAAATTATCTGAGATCGACCTTGAGCTAAGGAAAACTGAACGCCTTTACTCTTTGTTGCATGGAGTCAGAATTAATGAACAAGATTACTTATGACGATTTCATCGATATAACTTGACTAAGTTAATTTCTTCAACTGTTTGGAAGATCAATAAAGAATATTTATTTACGTTTACCAGATTTATTTTTTTGTATAAGTAGGAAACATTACGCAACTCGTAAATAATTGAGTTTGATTAGCTCGAAAATATACCCAAAAATATTTTACCTACAATTTCACTGCATCTCTCACATCATTTTGTAGTATCCTCCACCATTCAATTTTTCATCATAGAAGTCTAAACACGGAATCCTATTGTGCTTTATAGCACGATAAACGTTAAAACTCCAACTTTCTTGATAAGGGTGGATTTTCATTAGCCCAAAAATGAGTATTATGACCATTAAATAATCAATTTTTGGAATACTAAGCTTCATCACTCCATATAATTTTTCTTCAGCATTCTTTCACAAAATTCAATACGACGATGCAAATCCATGTGTTTCAGATTATGTACCAGATGATATTTGAACGGTTTCAGTTATTGAGATATCGAAATTGTTCGAATAAATTTTAGGAAGAAAAGCGATTTTTTTTTTGTGAATCATTTTCATTATTCGTTTTTGTGCTGTATCAATGGTTTTCTAGGTGTTTTCATATACCCCTCCCCAACCTACTATCCCGTAGCATAACAGTGCTTGGACAAGGGCATAGTATATATTTCTCATGGTCCGTCTGTCAGTTATTCTTAAAATCTGTCTGAACATGTGATATTCCCATTTGAAATGACTGTCTACCATTATTCCCAGATAATTAGTGTGGTCAATGCTTTGAAGAGGCCATGTATCTCTTCGAGGTTTTTTGTCAGCCCAGTTTTATAGTTTGAGAAGGATAAATACGTAGTTTTTTCCAAATTCATGGTTAATGAACTTGTATCATACTATTCTACCATGATTTGTAGATCTCTGGGTATTTTTTGTTCTACTTCTTCCCAAGTTTACCTTCAACATAAAGAACAGTATCATCCGCAAGTGGAAGTACTTTCCTATCAGCATCTGATTCAATCCATAGATATATAAGGAATAATAGGGGTCCCAGAACGGTTCTTTGTGGGATACCATAATTTACAATTCCATGTCTACTCAGTATACTGCCGATTTGGCTTCGTTTACATAAGTAACTATTCAAAAGTGACAATGCTGGTCAAAAGCCTTTGATGACTTATGGCGTCAAAGCTTTTTGCCAAGTGTATGAATACTACAGCACACGCATGACTCGAATTTGAAGTATTATATATTTTCTGAGTAAGCATAGCTATTGCATCATTTGTCGATCGATTTTGTTGAAACCTGAACAGTAGGAGATTTGAGCCGGTTCTAAGCCTCCCCCCCCACTATGACGTTTTAATTGCTTTTTTTGTTGTTGTTTAGTGAAGTCAAGGTGATGTGACCTTGAAGTGTCTGGTGCATGGATCGTTCAGAATTTTTTTTTCGGTTCTAAGTCTCCCCTCACCACTATGACATATTAATTGCTTTTTTTGTTGTTTAGTGAAGTCAAGGCAATGTGACCTTGAAGTGTCTGGTTCATGGATCGTTCAGATTTTTTTTTCATATGAGATTTTGTGTGTGTGTGTGTGTGTGTGACGTATGTACAAACATACGTCTGCATACTTCGAAGATCCTCCAAGTAATGAATGATCCATCGGTGAGAGGCCATCAAGTTAATAGTGGTGTGACGTCACAGCAGCAGCAACCGTTCAACGGTAAGAGAGCAAGATGTTCACTCCACGACGTCTGGCTGAGTAATGCGTTTTCATCGATGTGCCCTCACCTCTCTCGTGGAGAAGACTGTGACGTAACGCATCGCTCTAGCCTCGCTATCGATGGTGACACGCAGGTGGACGAGGACTGTGCTAACGTCTGCCCTCTCCGAGCGCACAACGACCACTGCCTGTTTGTATCGGCATCTGTTATCGCATTCAGTTGGGAGGTGGGCTTGGCTGTGACGTCAGGCATCTCTAGTGGGTAGCAACCAGCAAAGTGAACCTTTCACAGTTTCATGGTGGGGTGACTCGCGCTGTTCATTATAAAAGAAATGCCTGGCATACTATGAAATCAGTAGACGAATATATCTGCAGCAGTAAGCAATTTATAGAGTGTTATTCAGTTCGTAATAGAAGACGGTGAGTGTATTTTGCTGTTGGAAATTGTTTATATTTTCATACATATTTCCATCATGTCCGTTTCAAAAGTAGACCTAAATTAAATCAATAACTTGATTGTACAGGAGGTTGAAATACTAGAGCAAAAGGCTTTATCATCATTACCAATTGATGAAGTATATATAATTAAGAATATGTCAACTTATTCTACAAGGTTTGGAAAATCAATTTTATTAACTTTGGAAGATGTGAGCAATGATAAATTATTTAAAACATGGCTACCAAAACGTATTTCGTTGCAATTCAGTGATGACGATATAACTTATCGGGTGGTAAATATACGATGGTGTATTTAGGTCAGAGCCCGCAATCTCTTGTCAAATTCAGTATGATTGAATAATAATAGTAATTATGTATAGTGAATTTCTTTTTGTTTTAATAAAATTCATATATCAGATAATTTGGATGATAATTATATGGAAATATAAACATTACTAACTTAGTTGAATACACTCACTTTATAAGTACAAATAGAATGGGAATGTGAGTATTATATCATGGAAACAAGTTGGAGGTTGCTAATTGTTTTTTTATTTGATTTCAGTTCCACCATTCAGAAATGTGGATGCAGTATGCAAGTCAAGATTGGGTCGATGTTGTAGATCTCAAATCATCGGTTCAACATTTGTCGTCTAAATTGAAGATGTTGGGTGATGGAGCTGAACATGCGAGCAATTATGATATGAGTGTAAGCTATGATGAAAAACAAATCGAATTATGTCTTCGTGATGCTGAGAACTATCGGAGTGGTGCTGAAGTTTGTAACAAATTTTTGGATAATGAATTGGAATTGTGGCAACTTTATGAGGTTATGATTGAACTGAACCTGAGAAGATTCCTGTATAGCCTCCAACCATACTTGCCAGAATGGATTATTCATCACTTTGAATTGAATGATGAAAATCGAGAGGAAATTGAGGATGGTCGCGAAAATGATGACTATGAGGAAGAAGTTATTTTAGATAGTCTGCATGTTCCTGTAAATCATAAATAATGCCAAATAAAAAAACTTTGTATTCTTTTCATGTTTTATTTATTTAAATCCCATTATATATAATAGAAAATGATTACAAAACAATAAATATGATATATATGAATTAGGAAAAATTACAATACATGATATAAGTCAGTTACAAATGAAAGAAAAAAAAATCGTAAAACAGTACATGATAGAGTGGAAAAATGAAATAGTATCAATAATTCAAAGAGTGTCAATATCAGCTGTGAACTGAACCATCCAATGCATTGTATGTTAAAACTGTATCATGCAAAATTAATGTATATACTTCAGTGTTGTCTGAAAACTTGGTCTTCTTTGTCTCAAACTCAATCTTTATATCAATAGTTGATGATTTTGTTGCATTCGGTTGATGGGAGCAATCGATGACGAATAGTGGATTCTCTCTAAATTGTCCAATGTCCATCAGAGGTTCACTCATATCTTTATCATACTCCGCTGGAAACTCTCAAAAGCATAGTTCATAGAGGTCCCACATACGATAAGCCAACTTGATTTTGGCATTCAGACCGCTTTTGTTTATTCTACTCAAAAGTTTGAGTTTGTGTTTATCATCTAGTACAATGTGTCTTATTTTCCATTCGATTTTATTTATTTCCAAATCAGCATCAACCTCACCTATATATGAGTTTTTGAATGATCGGGCGATAATCAAAATCAATTCCTGTTTAGCATTCAAGATACTTTTGTTGTAATCTTCAGCAAGACCCATCAAATATTTCAGTGGTAGTTTTCCACTAAAAACATGACAGTTTGTATCCAAGATATCTTGTTTCAATTGTGAAAGTCCCCAGCCAGATGTCAATAATGTGTTAGCATGTGATTGTCCAAATGATATCATGGTTTCCATTGTAGATGTTATCCCAGGTTTTCTAACAAGAGCTACTTGTTCACCACCCATTTCGTAACGAATTCCATCAAAGAGAAATGCAATTGCATTATTCGAGAGATAGCATGTTTTCGCTACATCTTTCGGGGTGAATTTAATTTTTATGTAAATGAAGCTTTCGGCAATATCTAGTATAACATCTTGATTATTGATTGCAATTCTAATTTCATCCGAATTCCTGAATAGCGGTGATCCGTAGGGCTTATATGTGTGCTCATGTAAACTTATGAGAGAATGATCGAGCACTGGTTCATCGAATATATTCAACTTTTCACTCTTTGTTTCGAGCACCGTTGTTATTTTCTCACTTTCAATCCAATCGATTTCAAAAATTTAAGATCAATCACAGACAGAGCGTTATGTGCTGACTGTTTAGCTTACACTTGTGGAATGAGCTTCTTTTTATGCACACTTTTCTTTTTGATAGTGCAGCTCGTTTTGGTTTGGGATTGTTCAATACGATTTTGTCTATTGTAAATGAAACCCATAACAATAGTTATTCGATTTTTCTTCGATTCCAAAATAATGAAAATCTCTTCTTCACTTCCAAAATCAATAAGGTTATTTTTTTCATCCAAAATACGCACTGTAATGTTGTGAATCAATTGACGACCTTCTGGACTGACAGGCATATATATAATACTGTGTGGTTCTTTAGTAAGATTGTATCCAGGTTCGACATCAATATCGAATGAGAAAAGAATGTGGGATTCTTCACCATTTATATATGAACCAGATATTATATTGCAATCTAAGCGTATAAGTCTCACAGTTGTGATGTTTAATGGTAATGAGAATTCATGTATCTGATTTGGTGGAAATATGTCATGAGCGAATCCCATCATTTCTGCTATAGAATTTGGATGTGTCAGATCAATTTCATATTTGGATCGCATTTCACATTTGAATGTATCATTATTGGCGTATAAGATAGAAAATATCATCTGTAACGATATCAATTGGTTTTTTATCATGAAACAACCTGAACATGATATGTTTCTGTATGACGGCATTGATCTCGTCTATTTCAAAAGCACCACATGGAATTTCAATTGTAAACTTTTGGAGTATCGATGATTTGTCATTACTGATTCTGAAACTCACTAAATTATTAGCTTCAGTTATATTATAGATTGTATTGCATCCATAGAATCCTAAAAGTCCTAATCCATAACGGCTGTTCCTATACAATTCAATTGGTAGAAAAAAATCCGCACTCAAGACACTTGTCCCGACAGCTTGTAGCTCGAACTGTCGTGACATGACTGATGAATATTTTGAAACACATTTCAATTCATTGTTGTACACAGCAACAGCACATTTGAGACAATTTACACTTTTTGGAAGGTGTTGTATTGTAATAAGTATCATTTTTATTGATACCGATATTCACAGGTATAGGACCATCATTAACATCTGAATCTGTATTTTCATCGGGGAGGTGTTCATAACAATATCTATGTTTCATTATATCGATGTCATCTTGTAGATGTTTGGGTAACTTTTCCCAAACATATGCAATCTCATGTGCAACACATGCAAGTATCACTTCCTTGGGCATATTTGCAAGCATCACTTTATCCATTTTTTTCAAAGTACCATATTTTGAAAACATTCTAAGTGAAAACCTCATTCCCTTGATAGCCTCCCGATCCAGTTTTGGTGTTGTATCCATTTTTTATTTGGAAAATTATTCAGAGAGAAACTGTAAGCACAAGTGACCACAGAGAACTGTAATAAATTTCTATTGACGATCATAGTTATATTTGATTTTCACATTCGAACATTTTCGAAAGAATCGAGACAATTCCAATGGTGGTGGTAGATCTCCAAAACTATCGAAATATGTGACTTCTTTCCCGCATTTTTTATATGCCACCCAATGTGTTCCTGGTCCACTTATTCCATCTAAATTAACAATAGCTTGCCAAATTAACAATAGCTAACAGGTCTTGGACCTGAAGAGGGTAATCTGTCATGCATAAAAACACCACGAAAATGTGGAATTTTCGAAAGAATCGAGACAATTCCAATGGTGGGGGTAGATCTCCAAAACTATCGAAATATGTGACTTCTTTCCCGCATTTTTTATATGCCACCCAATGTGTTCCTGGTCCACTTATTCCATCTAAATTAACAATAGCTAGCTAAATTAACAATAGCTAACAGGTCTTGGACCTGAAGAGGGTAATCTGTCATGCCTAAAAACACCACGAAAATGTGAAATTTTCATTTTTTTGTGCATAATAGCTGAGATCGAGATCAGTAAGAGGCCTCTGAGGTAGGGATTCAATTAGTTTTTTGTTTTGTTTGTGGCTTTGTAAGGTTTTAAATATAGTCCTAAACCTTTACGGTATGGTTTGAGGTATATTCCACTTCCGCGTTTACCCAATGCTACAGCCTCCATGGTTTTATTGTGGCGATTGGCTTCCAACAAAGTCGCTCTGCTGGCTTTTGCCGAATTCACGGCCTTGGTAGTACCAGCAGCAGCTCCCGCCAAACTCCCTGGTGCGGATAGTCCAGCAAAAATTGGTATCTATGGCAAAAGTCCACCGATCTTGGGAACAGGAATGCGTGGTGTGCGGATTTTCTTCTTTCCACCGGCAGCTTTGAGGTATTTACGTGCCGCCTGCAATGCCACAGTGATAGCTCTTTTGCTATTATTCGTCACAAATTGATTCCCACCAGCTTTCTTCAATACATTTCGCAATTTATGGACTATCCCAACACCAAATGCAACTTTTCTAATTTTATTTTTCTTCGTTTGTTTCCTCTTACATTTTTTCTTATTGGTAGTACAACCCATGCCCATATGTCTCTCTGTTTTCATAATGTTGGTGACAAGTAATGCAGCTGCTCTTTCCCCAATACTCGCGTTCTTCGATTTAACCCTATCCCGCTGTATTCAAGTTCTTTGTCGGCTAAATGTCTTGCTGCAAGATCGGATGGATGCTTAGAATATTGAATATCGTGTTTTTTGCATTCAATATCTAATTTATTGATTCCAGGATCGTTGCGAGCTAAACGTTGTTTCAATTTTGTACCCGGTCCACTGTATTGATAACCTCCGGGTAGATGTAATTGGAAAAGAAGTTTGTTTTTTAAATCATTAACAAAACCACAACCTCTTTTAATTTTACGATCACTTTCAATACGTTCGTATCGTTTGATGGTACACATTGAAATGAATAAGCTAATAACATTTATATAGTGTCCAACCACGGCACGATGCGCATTGTAAAACAGAAAGAAAAGTTTGCTGTAGATAATCTAGATGAGAAATTTAGGTGTGGATTGAATGGACAAAGGGTATTCAGACATGGTCCACTACTTCCATCATCAGTTCGAGGACTCATTATAGGACCTTCAAATTATGAAAAGACGAATGCAATGATATCACTATTAACACATCCATAAGGACTGAGATTCAAAAATGTGTATCTCTATTCGAAATCACTCAACCAACCTAAATATCAGTACTTGCAAAATGTTTTGGAACCTAAAAAAGGATTAGGTTTTTATACATTCAGAAATAATGCAGAAATAGTGGAACCCTCCGACGCTAAGCCAGTAGGTATACAAAGTTCGTTCTGCGTCATTCACTTCCGGTGTAGTCGGATGGCGAGTCGGATGGCGATGGTCAGTTGGATGGAGGGTCGGTGGTGGTAGGAAGAGCAAGAACAACCCCAGCGAGGTTTATTAGGGTGCGGCAGTGCAAAGAGCAACCCTTGCGTGTGTGTGAGGAGGGTTGTTGGTCTTTGTTGGTGGTGTGGGGTGTGGAAAAGAATGACAAGTGACAGAGGCGCCGTGACAGGTGTTTGGTTGGGGTGCAGGATTTCGGTTTGGTTCCTCAATTTAGGCCCTCGATATGGACCTCGATTTGGGTCCTCGATTTGGACCCTCGACATGGACCTTGATTTGGGCCCTCGACTTGGACCTCGATTTGGGTCTTGACTTGGACCTCGATTTGAGCCCTTCACTTGGACCTCGATTTGGGTCTTGATTTAGACCTCGATTTGAGCCTCGAACAAAATTTGTAATGAAAAAATTAAACACATTACAAACATTCATTCAAAATCTTGATTCATAAATATTTTTTCGATGTATTTGATTTAAAGTAGGATTAAAAAGTTTTGCAGATCCTTCAATACGCCTCCTGAAACGCATTCGATCAACTGCCAAATATTCCCAAAATTTCCATCTCGATTCATGGTGGGCAAACCTCCAAACAAACATATAATGGATTTCGTTATGTTCTTCGTGTATAGTGACCGTTTTCATTGTGAAATCAACGGTTTCAACTTATGTAGATATTTGAGACAAAATTTGAATATTTGCAGTAATGATACACTTGTAATGAAGTAGATCAGACCAGAAATTGTTTTCATATCAGATTCAGCACAAACTTTTAGAGGTGATGGGTCTGTGGTGGAAATCAATCTTTTTTTAACATTTCTCCAATGTGAATCACCAAATGTTCTATCATCAAAAATGAGTCTTAATTTCCAAAATTTTGAAGTTTTTGGTATTTCAACACCCAAAACTGTCAATTGACCATCATTGACTGTAGATGAAATCATTTTACCCAATTAGAGGGCCAAGATTGATTTTTATGTCCACCATTATCGAATGTAACAAATACTTCACTCACATTATAGGGTTGATTGATTTAGAGAATATTTTGAAAGACAGCAGAGAGAATTATATAACTTGACATCAACATGTTTGACTAATAACTGAACATATTTGAGCTTTCATCTTTCTTTATATATTTTATTTTATTTTTCATGATGGGTTGTCAAATAAAATCGAGTCGACTCGAAGTGAAAACTGACAATTGTTTGTAAATGTAAAAGAACATGTTTTGAATAGTAGACAGAAGCGTGGATGGAAGAATTTCGTGGTAGATAATTAAAATAAGATTTTGTGGTAATGACCAAACTGGAAAATTTATTTTGATCATAGTGGTTTTGATAACAAGTTTGCAAAAGGAAATTGTATTTTTGATAAGAATTATCAAAACGGATGTGAAACCAAATGCAGGAATTTTGTGGGTTTTAAAACAGGAAGTCGTTTCCTGTGATAAGAAAAAGTTTACAGAAATGTGGTTTGAGATATTGAGGTTTTCCCAGCGGAAGTTTCTTCCTGTGATAAGAATCGAAAACAGGAAGTAATTTCCTGTGATAAGAAAAAGTTTACGGAAATGTGGTTTGAGATATTAATTGAGGTTTTCCCAGCGGAAGTTTCTTCCTGTGATAAGAATCGATAAACAGAAATGTGGTTACAGATAATTGTATTATTTGAGTGAATGCAACTAGGAGTCATATCATTCTGATAAAGTTCGTCAGCTAGAAAGGTTGTCTGTGAAGTTTTCAAGCGTCGTCGTCTGTTATTTAAAACAAACAAACAAAAAACGTAAGCTCATTTTGAATTATTTAGGAGCTCGTATCCAGTTTCATTTTACAGATGAATATCAACGAAATTAATGGAACAACCCTTGCAGAATTGAGGGAAACCATCAAATTGTCAGATTTGCCCAAGGACCAACCACAAACGATTTACAATATACAAATTATACAGACAAAATATGGTGAAACTCCATTGGTTGATCTAGAAGAAAAAAGCGTTTTCCTACCTAAGAGATATCTGCAAGTGATTCAAAAATATTTGAATAGCTTCATTCCCCAAAAATATGAAATGAAGAATCTTTTCGAAATAGTTGAATTGTAAGGTTAGTAATTGTTTCAAGTTCAAGTGATATTTGTGACCATGGCTGAGGATATGGGTGTGATTAGTGATGGTATAATTGGGATTTTTCAAAAGGCTTTTTCGGAAATTTTAAAATCCTCCACAATTTCAGAACGTGAACATTGGATTAAATTAGCCAATAAACATATTAGATTGATCAATAGGGCTATTTTGAATTCAGATGTGCCTCATTGCATTTTTGTGAAATTGCAAACAAATTTATCTCACTTGAAACGCTTTCGAATGTTAGTTAAAAAAATGTTTAATGAACATGTGGGTGGTGGTGGATCATTGAAAGAGAAAAGAAGCGAAAGGGTAAAATGGGAGGATATTCAATCCTCTTTTGCAAAACGCATACGAACCGAAGTTATTATAAATTTGAAACACATAGATGTTGAACAATTTTTTGAAGATGCATATTTTCTTTTCAAAAATAGAATTACTCGTATTGTGAAAAAAATAGGACGTGTGAAAGTAAATACTGTTTTTGTGGGGAATATATCAAAAATAATAGTGATCAGTCCAGAAGCGAATTCAAATATTTTCATTCAAAAAATGTTGTTTTTGACCATGGGACTGAATTGAAAAATTGGTTTCAACAGCATATTAAAGAAATAATTGTCAATAAATTATCTGAATTTCAGGAACGAGATAGTGGTTGGGCTTTAAGTGGTATAGTCAATTTGGAAATTAATATCAATAAATTCGAAATAGGAAATGGTTCATCTTTCGTTGAACTTCCACATCAAATTGCAAAAAACATGCATGTATCAATATTAAAAATAATGACAATGCCTGTTTCGCATGATCAGTTGTCAGTGCTTTGTATCCAATTCATTCTGGAAACAATACAAATAGGACTTCTTCATACCCACATTTCTCACAAGTTTTGAATTTAAAGGATATTGAGATGCCTTTGGAGTTGAATAAAATAACGAGATTTGAAAAGCTTAACAATATCTCTGTTAATGTGTACACTTTGGAAATGAGAAAAAATTCACAATTTGATGTAGTACCAACTCGTTTGACTAATGATAAAATGGGTAGGCATGTCAATTTACTGTTAATTCAAAATGAGTATCATGTGAAACCAAAAAAATATGAGTCTTTGAAAACTGATGAGGATGAAAATGAAATTATATATCATTACTGTTGGATAAAAAATCTATCTAGATTATTGTCATCTCAACTTTCAAAAAACCATAACAAATGTTTCTTTTGTGATCGATGTTTGAACTATTTCAATAGTCAAGAGAAATTGAATGCACACAGTGTTGAATGTATGGAAATGGAAAATGAATGTAAAATTTCATTTCCACAACAAAAATTCCTGCAGTTCAAAGATTATGCTTTCAAAGAAAAAATTCCATTCATCATTTATGCTGATTTTGAATCATTACATCTGCCATTCCAAGAGGAAAAAGACTTGAATTCATCTCGTTATCAAAAACATGTTGCTTATAGTGCAGGTTATTATGTAAAATGTTCCTATGATGACTCTCTATCTCATTTCAAGGGTTATCGAGGACCTGATTGTATGGAGAGGTTCTCGAAACAAATGGAGGATCAAGCTATACTCATTCAATCAAAAATCAAAAATATTATACCCATGAATGAAAAAATTAATTTGGCAGATGCCACCGAAAATTGTCATATTTGTGAAAAACCTTTTAAAGACAATGATAAGATCACAAGAGAACATGATCACTTCAATGGAGATTTTCGGGTTTCGCGCATGCGCAGTGTAACTTATTGTACAAAAACTTTTGTGGTTCCGGTGGTGTTTCACAATTTTTCTGGGTATGATTGTCACTTAATAATCAGGGCTTTAGCAAAGAATGGACGATTGAGTCTATTGCCAATGAATAAAGAAAAATATATTTCAGTCACCAAGTATGATGAAAATACAAACATCAAATTCAGATTCATTGATTCATTCCGTTTCCTAGGAGCCTCTTTGGATTCGCTCGTTTCCACTTGACGAGTTCCATATTTTGGAAAATGAATTCCATCTCTTACATCCTGAAGTAGTCAAATTACTGACTCGAAAAGGAGTATTTCCCTATGATTACATCACCAACGTAGAAAAGTTGGATGAGAAGCAGCTACCAAGTATCGAGCAGTTTTACACTAAATTGAATGATGTACATATAAGTGAGGAAGACTACGATCATGCACAACACGTTTGGAGTTCATTCAAAATAAAAAATTCGGGGGAGTACAGCGATCTTTACATGAAAACTGACATAATGTTATTGAGTGTGGTTTTCGAAAATTTTCGTGATAAATGTCACATGACTTATAAATTGGATCCTGCTCATTTTTATACATTACCTGGCTATACTTGGAGTTGTATGATGAAATACACAAAATGTAAATTGGAAACCATACAAGATGTTGACATTTTATTATTTTTGGAAAAGGGTATTCGCATGGGTGTTTCTCAGACATCTAATCGTTATTCTAAAGCTAATAATAAATATATGCTTGACTATGATTCTTCACAACAGTCCAAATATATTATGTACTATGATGTGAATAATCTCTATGGTCATGCAATGTGTCAGTATCTTCCCTATAAAGGATTTCAATGGATGGAAAATTTTGAAAATTTTGATGTAACCAAAATATCAGATGAATCATCTGAGGGTTATATTTTAGAAGTAGACTTGTCATATCCCGAACATTTACATGATTTACACAAAGATTTACCGTTAGCTCCGGAACATCGCAAAACTACGAATTCAAAAATACCTAAATTGATGACAACTCTTTTTGCAAAAACAAAGTATGTTTTACATTATAGAAATTTGAAACAATATCTAGCAAATGGAATGATTCTCAATAGAATACATCGTGTTCTGAAATTCAAACAAGCCGCTTGGTTGAAGCCTTACATTGACTTCAACACCAAACTAAGGGCTACCTCAAAAAATGATTTTGAGAAAAACCTTTATAAAACTAATGAATAATGCCTGTTTTGGCAAAACAATGAAAAACAAAAGGAACCACAGAATTATAAAATTGGTTAGAAAATGGAAGGGGAGGTATGGGGCAAAAAATTTGATTGCAAGTCCAAAATTCGTTGATAGAACTATTATAGAGAAGGACTTGATGGCAATTGAAATGAGAAAAACTGAGATAATTTTTGATAAACCATTATATATTGGGATGGCTATTTGGACGTATCAAAAACTGTGGTGTATGATTTCCATTATCAATATATCTTGCCTAAATTTGGTATTGACAATTGTAAATTGCTTTATACTGATACAGATAGTCTAATTTATGAGTTCGTTTGTGATGATGTATATGCCACTATCAAAGAAGATTGGAATAAATTTGATACGAGTGATTATCCAACAGATAATATATATATATATATATATATATATAATATTCCTCAAAGAAACAAAAAGGTGGTGGGGTTAATGAAAGATGAAAATAATGGGCATATAATGACCGAATTTATTGGTCTTAGATCGAAAATGTATTCTTTTCTGGTTGAAGGGGGAAAATGTACTAAAAGGCAAAGGGTATCAAATATAATGTAGTGAAACAAAAATAACTTTCCAGGACTATTTCAATTGTTTATTCGAACGAATTCAAAAGACATCAACTCAGAGGATTAATCAGTCAAAGTCTCATATTTATATTCAATTGAACAAAACAAAATTGCTTTGAGTCCATTCGATGACAAACGGTTTCTGTTGAGAGACTCAAATGACACATTACCTTGGGGGCACTATAGTATCCTAGAAGACTCAAATATCACTTGAGAAAGCAATTACAATTACTTGATGTATACTAATGTAAAAAAAGAATAAAAAAGTGATTTTTTTGTTGTTGTATTTTTGAAACGAGGATTTTGAATAAAGGAAAAAACAAGTATATTTTGTATGTGTTTTATTTATAAAGTATGCGATTGTATTCGTACAATTGAGGATTGCTGCGACAAGGATTGTTGAGCGACAAAAAAAGTAAATATTTTCTCATCTATTACATAAATCATACACTAGTTTTTGTTTATAATAAAATAAATATTCACGTAAAGCATTAGCATACAGACTATCTAAAGATGAAGCCTGACAGAAACCTTCTATAATTTCTTCCAAAGTTAAATTAGTTCTATTTTCACGTAACCATGATTGAATGAAATGGAAAACCCCCGATAATAATCACAAAAGTTTATGGCATCCAGCAAAGCGATACGATCAGACAGCACTCCCATATGAGTGTTCAGGACAGCGTTTACATCTTGTTGAAACAGCTCCATGTTTGTTGTATCCTTGGAAATGGAAACTTGTTTGGTATCACTTTCGATGTATTGTGTGACGTATATGTAGTCCCCGCAACGTGTTGTGATTGGACATATTCATCTACTTACCCATCGATTTGTGAATCAAAGAAATTTTCCTTTACTTGTTGCAGAATGTTAATGAGGGTCGCCCATTCATAAGTTGTTAAATTGATGGAATGAATGGAGAATTGTTGCTTCAATATGATGCATGGACTAAAGTCTCTGGATGGACTTAGACCACATCGAATTTCATAAGATGACATGGGAATGTCATCAATAGTAATTGGTGTTCGTTTCGAGCAGCCATTTCGTACTGCATCAATGCTCTGTCTATTGCACCCAGAGTTTCGTTATAATCTTCACCATCACTATCACACATTACTTGGACTTCACTACCATAACCACTATCGAGAGACATTTTTCAAACTGAATATCTATGTGTATTTGCATGTGTTCTTATACCTTCAGATCACGTGGTCGTATTCAGATATTGTGTTTATTGAATACCATTTCTTCACAAAAGGTCCTCCCAATACAATGTCAGTGTGCTTGTTTTCCATAAGATTCTATACAAAATCAACATTTTCGATCCAACTGTTGTGTTTGTTATCCAATCCCAGCCATTTAACATACATTCTTTTGCCTTTTTTCAACACTCTCTCCACGAGATATATATCTGTATTTGCAGTTTTTTGCAATTCTTCCCCATAGAAGCAACCTTGATAGGTGCACCCTGCAAATCTTCTAGCATAAAGGTGGCGGGGTTGGTAATGTTGACTTTGATAATTTTGAATAATTCCGTAGTCCAATTGGGTGTGTAACCTTTTTCGAAAACAATGTTTTGCCTTACTGATTCTCAAACATCGCCGACCTTGAATTTTCTCGGTCCAGCTATTTTCAGGTGGACGTATGCAGATTTGAGGTTTTGTTTTTCGTTGGCTTTGTTGATTTTCGATGGTTCTATGCCCGTCTTCGAGTGTCGCGTATCATTGTAGGATTTCGTTATTTCAGGCAAG
>NW_027412598.1:31651-68053 GCF_025532065.1 Leptinotarsa decemlineata | reverse complement strand
ATTTCCTGTGATTTCCTTAGACCCGACACATGAAACGAGTATACTTGTTTTCAAAAAGTTGTCATCAGGGTTTTTGTACCCCCAAACAAGTTTAGATATATAAATAAAACTTCAATGCCCAGGTATCGATACTGTTTTTTTTTTAATTTTGATTTTGAACATCTCATCATGTTCATGTTCATTTGAACATGAACATCTTCATCATCCATTTTGTTGTAGATCAATAAGTTCCAACCCAGCATGTTCCTACACTGTGCTTATTGACATATATAAATCAATTCAACAATAATTATTTTCCTGAATTTTTAAACTAGCTAGTAAAAAAAGAATAACTTTTTTAATTTGATTTTTTCTTTTTTACTAGACTTTTTCATTTCTATTTGAGAGAATTAATGCAGATATTTCTCTAAATGTTTATTCTTATTCAATTAGTTTTATATTTTTTTTACAAATTTAATTTATTCTTATCGAGGTGAGAGAAATTGAAACTGAAAATGACTTCTCTGCTCAGTCTTTCATTATTTGTAATGAATATATAGATATTGAATTACTATTACTTTCGTTTGCTGGAGTCGAAGTCGAATTAAAAGGTTGATATATTTCGTTCTCTACATAGATACAGTCCTAGTCATATTTTTTAGAAAATATTTTATTTTAAGCTTTTATATCAGGTGACTCAGAATAAGATTCTATTCCCTACATCAATATACTTAGTGAAATTAGGAAGATTAATTTTAACCAATAGAAATTTTCAGCTTCTGAAAGTTATGCCATTCTTTAGTTAGGTTAGGAATCACACGTTGAAAGGTAAAATCTCGTTATTCCTTAGCTCGCACAAGGGGGCGACAGCTGGTGAATGGAAAAACATTTCAAACAACAGAATATAAAAATTTGTAATATTTAGAAAAATAGTAAAAACTAATAATGTCAAGGATACATGTTCCAAAATTTGCTATTTAGGTATGGTTTGTGGTTTTACCATTATAGAGATGTCAAATAACTTTCAGAACTTAGGTTAGTTAGAACTAAATAAAAATAAGCTGCTGTTAGTGTTTTTTACAATTGTTGTATTTATTGACTTTTGTGAAAGAATTTCAGTTCGCATATCCATCAGTTTTTTCAAGTTTAATAATGATACCAAAACCACTACTCTCATGAACACAATAAACATGACCTATATTTCACATTCGGTTGTGTGGATTAGCTCTTTATGATGTCACGTTTGTTAACACACAGACTCTGAAAAATGATATTCAATATTTCTGACTTACTACTGAAGCTTGGATTGAGTACTGTGAATATAATCAAAGAAATATCTCTCTCTACCAACAGAATTTACAAAAAAATGCATGCACAAAAGTTATTGATGAAGTTGAAGAGAATTGTTTAAACTGAGATTAAATTCATTTTGACTACTTATTTGGCCAGTGTATCTTTCAATTAATGAATTTAATCTGGTTTAACAGGTGAAAACTGCAAAAAAATTAAAAACGGTGTGTGAATGTTATTTTTCTTTAGTTTTTAGTTTGAAATGACTATTAGCTGTACAAATGATGCTTTTGGGTGTTATCAAATTCCCATTGGCATTTGGCATCGAAAATGTATTGAAAGAATTTATAAAAAAGTTTTACTTTTGGTTATGCAGAGTGTCATACTTTTTATTTTCATAGACTGTACTGAAAAATCAAAAACTATTTTGGGGGTTATTTTAAATTAGAGAAAAACCAAAATGTGCACCACCAACTCGGTAATCCTTTACCTTTTCTAAGTAGAACACATTGTGCATCTAATTTACAATCAAACTATTCCTCATTGTTATAAATAATTTTCTGTCTTGCACCAAACTTTTTTATTGACACTCTCGCTATTATTTATTGTGTTCACTCATTAATTTAATTCATTAGCATTGTACATAATTATTGTAGTCCAATGTAAAATTTTATTGTAAATAATTAATTTATATTCTGTACTTAGGTTTTATTTTATTTTTTAGAGGTTTTATTATTATTAAGACTGACATTCAGAAATTTTTAGTTCCTAAAGGGGAAAGTATTTCAAATAAAAAACGGTTATTTAAATTAGTATTTTTGTTTATTCATAGCATCCCTTCGTCTTCTACTCAGTGTGTAAGATTATTTTATTAGTTGATACCAGAGCCCAGAAAGAGTCTCGGCAGTAGCTGGTTTGTTAGCAGAAGTAGTTAGATCTACTCATTGAATCAACTGCTATGTAAATCCAGATTAATCTGTATTATGGGACCATGGGTGTTCATGGCATATTGTCTGATCTACTTTCAAACAATGTCTGAGGATAATGAACCTACTATTAACAAAAGGGCGATTCCCCAAAGAGTGGAAGATAGCCAGACTCGTTGTTATCGAAAAAGGTAAGAGTAAATCGTACAGGCCCATATGTATCCTGAACGTCATGAGAAAACTCCTCGAGGATCTGATCAAGGCGAGACTCTTGAAAGAAATAGAAAATAAAGAAGATCTAAATGAAAGTCAGTTCGTTTCCGAAAAGGTAGGTCAACAAACAGATGCACTGGTGAAGGTACAAAACATTGCAGAACAAGCAAACGAAAGAACTGGCAGGGAAAGATGCGCCATGATAACGTTGGATGTACAAAACGCTTTCAACTCCACGCCATGGGAAGGGATCTTGAACGAAATCAAAAGAAGAGATGTACCTGCATACCTACAATATGATTGCCAGCTACCTTGAAGAGAGGGAGTTAATAGTAGTATACAAGGGAAAAATGAATATCACCTGTGGTGTGCCACAAGGCTCCATAATTGGTCCCATATTGTGGAACATATACTATGATTCTAAAGGTCCCTAGGGAAGTTAACCTAATAGGCTACGCAGATGACCTAGCCGTAGTGGTGGTGGGGAAAAATGAAGAAACCGACCGACCAACGCAACGATTTGGAAAAGAGCCATGGAAAAAAAAGATATACAGGAATATATTACTTAGTGTTCAACGGAAAGCAGCCATAAAAATAGTGTGTGGCTGCTGATGATTGCAAGAACCCCCCCCAATAGATCTGCTGACGGAAAAGAGAACAATGGTACAAAACAACGTATCAAAAGGGTCAGCAAGGTTTATTTTATTTTTTTTATTCAACTAACGGCAGCACACAATATACAAATATGTTTTTATAAAGGTGTACATAAATACTTATGATTAAGATCCATATTAAAATTAAACCTAAGAGAAATAAAAACTAAGATTAAACCCAAAGGCAATGAATGATTGCAGTGAGATACATTTATATATATATATATATATATATATATATATATATATATATATATATATATATATATATATTATACATGTGCACATCTATGTATTGTTTTTTAGAAGTGATGGCAAACTTCGTTTCAAGCTACTTTCAGAGATATTGAACAAATCTACTTGAATATCATTCGCATTCAATACAATCCTAGATAATGGTGAGTTTTTCCATAATTGCTTCTATGGAAATCAATTGCAAACGTCTGAGTGTTTCGAGTTACTCTGGCTGGAACATGTAAACCAATTTTGGACAAGAGGTATGGACAGTCAATATTGTTATTCAAAATCTTATGTAGAAATCTGATGTCTGCACAAACTCTACGAGTACTCAGTTTTACTATTTCTGTTATAGCACGAACTTCACTAAGTGTGTTTTCAGTTAAAGGTATATTCAATTTATAAGCTAGATATCTTAAAAATTTGTTCTGAGTTTTTTCTATTTTATTAATATGTATTTCATATTTTCACATGAACAGTACTCCAATATTGATCTGACCAAAGAGTAATAAAGAGTTCTGATGGAGTTGACATTAGTGAATTCTCTTGTGGTCCTGCACACGAAGCCCAGCATTTTTGTCACACTATTCACAACCTGTTCATAGTGAAGATGGAAATCAACCTTGGTGTCAAAAAGAACACCTAGGTCCCGAACAATGTTTGCTTTTGTGAGGGTTTGCCATCAATGTTATAATCAAATTCAATATGTTCAATTGATCGATAAAATGACATAGCATTGCATTTATTTACATTCAGCTCCATGTAGTTTTCGGAGCACCATTTGACAATTGCGGTGAGGTCCCTTTGAACGTTCTCACATTGTTGTTTGCTGATGACACGGCTAAAGATTTTGAGATCGTCTGCAAACAGCAAAAACTTTGAATGTTTGATTATTTCTTCAATATCATTGATGAATATATTGAACAAGAAAGGGCCTAAGTGGCTTCCTTGTGGCACTCCTGACGTGACGTAAATCTCCTCAGATATGAAACTCTTGACTTTTTACATATTGATTTCTATCTCGAAGATAGCTTGCAAACCAATTCAATAAATCTCCGTAAAACCCTATCGCTTTAAGTTCCCGAGCAATACTGTATGATTAACTGTGTCGAATGCCTTTGAAAAGTCTGTATAGATTACGTCCACTTGGTACTTTTGTTCCAAGGCATTCAGCACAAATTGAGTTAACGTTAACAAATTTGTGGTTGTTGATTTACCAGGCAAAAACCGTGTTGTTCTTGTATAATGACTTGGTTCAATGGATTCTTTATTTGATCACATATCAAACTCTCTAATAATTTTGGGATTGCACTTAGAATTGTGATCGGTCTATAATTTTTTATATTTGCTTTATCCCCCGACTTGAATATTGGGGTAATAAAACTAGATTTCCACGAGCGTGGAAATTGTCCTGAATTCAGTGATGCAGTAAATAGTAGAAACAAAGGTTTTGCCAAGGTAAATCTACATTTCTTTAATAATAAAGGAGCTATTCCGTCAGGTCCCGGACCTTTGTTCGGGTCTAATTGGTATAATTTATTCATATATGGTTTCCAAGCTGAAGTTACAGGAATTCATATTGATAGTTTTTTCGTAACTGAATTCAAATAAATGAGTACCATCAGTGTCTTGTTTGTAGACTGATTGGAACTGTCGTGCAAAGCCATTAGCAATTTCATTTCCTGTTATACATGATTGTTCCCCCAAGTACATTGTGTCCGGAAAGCCATGATTTTTTCTTCTTTTGGTTAACAAAGTTCCAGAAATGCTTAATGTTCATACCCACGTTATTTTCCACTCCTTTTATATAGTTATCATACCATTCTTTACTCATTATTTTACACTGTTTTTTAGAGTTCAGAGAAAATCAAATAGTCGTCCCATCTGTTACTACTTTTGTAATTTTTGTGAGCTATTTTCTTTTCAAATATCAAATATTTTATATCATTGCTAAACCAACGAGGAAATTTTGGCTTGCTAGAGCATATAAGGTATGAAATTGCTTATGCCTCTATATAAAAAATCGTAGAAAATTTCTGTGGCATGATTTATATCTGTTATTCTGTCTAGCTGATGGTCCCAGTCTACTACCGTGGACAGGTAGAAGTTAAGTCCAATGTAATCTCCTCTCTTGAAGTCGAAGTAAAAGTTTTCATATTCCAGATTGTTGAATTCTTCATTAGAGGTAATTGATGAAACTGTGGCTGGGTGATATGGATCACAAGGCAGCAAACAGTCATCAGCAATTTCAACCGTGATTATGTAATTATAATTAGTGAATATCAGGTCTAGCATAACACCAAAGCAGTTTTTAATTGAACTTGATTGAAATATATTATGGAATGCTAGACAATCAACAAGGATTTGAGCAGCACTATTATTATTATGTATTGCAATTACACCTAATTCATCATTATACCATTCAACATTTGGTAAGTTATAGTCACCGTACAGAAGCAGTTTCTTCTTGGGAAATCTCTCCAACACACTATCTATAGTTGCACAATGATCCTCATATAACTCCTGACGAGAGCTGGGTGGAAGATAAACTCCTCCAATAATTAGTTGATTGCCGTAAGCAGATACGTTGACAAATATTTGTTCCACATTATCTTTGTTGATATCTATGACATTACTGGAAAATGCTTCTTCACTGCTAAGAGAACTCCCCCTCCACGAGATTTCTGACTTGTTAGTATAGACCGATCTTTCCTGTATGTTGCATTATGTTGCTGGATCTTCTTCTGCGTTCTTCTTCCAGTTCATAGACCACTGAATCGAAATCAGTTTGTTGAACCGGAGATGCTTTGGCGTGCTCAAGTGTAGTGAGTTTGTCAACAAGCTCATTCACCTTTTGTTCGAGAGTTACAATTTGTTTTTTCATAATTGGCAATAGTCTAAGCCCTTCCTCACAGTCCTTGCAAAAATATTTCAATACTCTTTTATTTTTTAGCTGCATACATCTGATTTCAGAAGAGGTAAGCTCAGCACATATGAAGTGCATTCTTGTGTGACATCCATCACATTGACAAGAATCCTCTTCATTGCACTTTGTATCACACATTGAAGCATTGCATGGTTCCTGGTGTCGAAAGTGTATCACTTTTGACTACTACTCCTGGCCTATTGTTTTCTGGGTCCTATGTTTTTTATACTTGGAACTTTTTTTTAGGCAAATAAAAAGGGCAACGAGATAGGAGTTCTTTCCAGGACAAAAAACAATTTATACTGAACGAAATGCAGTGATAATGGTTGAAAATGCACTTCCGAATTGAAATTTATGAAATGAATGTGATGACAAGATCCACTGATTCACTATAAACCTTTTGTCAAAGACTAAACTTTTCAACTGCAGTACTTCAGCTAATATTTCAGTTTTTATCAGAATAAGTAAACCACATGTATTTACTGTACAATGTTGCACGGTATGATATGAGGTTACAAATTATGGAAAAATGGCAACAATCTTGGGAGATAGACGATGGAAAGGCCAACTGGACAAGAAGACTGAAAAGAGACATAGAACCATGGATGAACAGAAAATGGGGAGAAGTGGATGACTTTCTCACACAAGTACTAACGGGGCATGGGTGTTTTCAGGCGTATCTGTTTAGGTTTAAAGTGAGTGACACAGAAGGGTGCAAGTATTGCGGAATGATAGATGCATACGTTGGGAGAACAGAGACGAAACGCAGAGAACTAGATGAATAATAATGAAGTACTGAAGAAAAGGAAGAGCTCTGAACCATCACTACAGTCTGCTAACCGAAGTAATGCCCGAGGGCGATTCCAGAGTAGCCTGCTTGACTCATGAGTGGTTTTTTTAGTCTGTAAAAATCCGACACTATCTGGTCACAGGGTAACCAGGTGTCTTTCAAAGATTTTTTCTCCACTCGCCGAAAAAAAAACTTTCAATGGTGACACTGTTATTCCTTAGTTAGCAAAATTTTTGACTTTTGAGAGTTGTTAATGTATGATATGGTGGTGTTTCCGCCATTATTCGTAATGTAGGCGAACCATCGAAGTTTTTTCCCTAGAAAGTCCTCAGAAACCGCTTTCAATTTTTGTTTTTTTTTTTAATCAGAATTCTTTTGAAACGGGGAGAAAATTTATAATTTTTGAACAATATGTGTGGTATTGAAAAAAATGACTTGAGTGACTTTCTAATTTTTTTTCATATAATTGTTGTAACAACTACATTAGATATTTACTTAATAACTATGGCACTAACGATGAATTTGTTTTTGATAAATTTAATGGAACTGAAGCACCAGAAATAAATTGTTTTAATCTAATCGATCATTTATTTGAAGAACACATGCCTTTAAACTGAATACATTCTTAGAAAACAGTAAAATTGAAAAAATTTTCTCTCCAAGAAATCAGAAAGTGAAACTACATCATGAGCTGTATAATCAGCTCATGATGTAGTTGTATCATAGGATATTGATGGCTTTAGCACTTGATGATAAGGAAATATTTTTTTGAACCACCCAAAAATAATATCTTACTACTTTATTCAACAGAAAATGAAATATAAAACATTATAACTGATCACCTCTTCTTCGTTCATCACTGGATGTGATACATCTTCATTTTATGAAAAATATATTACAATTTTCATAAAAAAAATTAGAAGTTAGGTGCATGCCTGGCTGAAATTTTCAGATCGAAGAGCGAAGTGAAAACATTGATAAATTGTATTCTGACAATGTATAGTGCCAAAAATCGCGCGATAAAAATGCAGCAAAATAACATTGAAGAGTTTACATACAAGTTCAACAATAAAAAATAATGCTCTAGTTCCTCGTGGAGAATGGAATTATCAAAAAGTAAATTACTTAAAATCAATCAAAATTATGCAACCTACAGGTGATATCTAAAAAATTCTCTTTGGAACATATTCTTCAAATAAATCAACTACGCAATTTAACTTATATATCTACGATTTTTTTAAAACGTTCAGTACGTACCATCATTACTTTATCCATCGAAAATGACTAATTTTAGAGCTCTGTTACGCCAGCAACGCAAAGTACGGAAATCATATTTAGAAAATGCCAAAATTAGGTGCTTTTTAGGTACCGAAGTCAAAAATTAGGTGCTCTGTAACTTACACCGCAACTCAATACTCAAGGTTGCGTTGTTAGCAGTATGTGATGCTAGCAAAGCAATGAAAATAATAATAAAATAATGAATGTTAAGGGAACATTATTAGGTGCTAATTAAGTGCTAAACAGTGAGGATCGTAAAATTTTCTAATTAATAAACAAAAGCTTCCAATTTCGCTAAACAACAGATCTAAGAATCAGGTCTCTCGAAAACGAGGACGAATGCTCTATCAGGTATAAGCTGAGCGTGGTAATAAAGTGCTAATCAGGTGCTTGCAAGAAATTACCATGAAAACGACCGCGAATGAGTGAAAAAAAAATTTGAGATACCTGATTTGAGAAAAAAATTAACAATATGCAATATACTCGTAAACTAATACATAGACAATCAATATAAAGTGCTAATTAAGTGCTCACTAGATAAACAATAGTAAACCTAGATTCCATAATGCCTATGGGCCATTATGGAAAACCCCTATGACTAATGGACTGACTTCTTACAGTACGTTCCTCGATAAGTAAGGGTATGAGAATAAAGTGCTAATTAGGTGCTCATTAGATATTTATAGTAAATCTAGATTCCATAATTTATATGGGGCTTATCGACCCGATAACCACCATGGACCCGATAACCACCATGGACCATGACCACCATTAAAAAAATGTTTAAAATATATTTTTTTCCTTTAACCAGCTATCGCTGGTGATTCGATAGCAAGTGGAAATTGAGCGTTTAGCCTGGGGCTTGAACCACCGACTCACACATCGACCGATTGACTGGCCCGGCTACCGACCGGTCGGTCGTAGCCAGGCGGTTCGACATGGATGCTTTGTTCGATCCTCTTCACCAATACGTCTAAGAATGGCAATTCGTTGTGGACTTCCTTCTCCATTGTGAAAGTGATAGAAGGGAAACATCTGTGTATCGAAAATCCACTCACACAGTGCTACGAGTATCTGAACCAGGAATCCAACCATCATCAAGACTCTACTAGACAGTGCTTTCGGGCTCTGTAATACAAAGGAAGGTCTTGAAAAGGAACTATAGGCATCATCAAAAATGACCTTCAACGAAATGGTTACTCCAAAGTGATGGTGAAGCAAGCTTTAGCTAGAAGACAGTAACAGTTCCACAAGGAAGAGAAGCCGCTACACCCAGTACTTGTACTTCCCTACATCAGAGGATTGTTGGAAAGGATAAGAAGGATTGGGTCCAAGTATAACATCAAAACATCAGGTTTTTTCTCTCCTGTCACTCGAATACTCAGAAATGGGAATATGTATGAACAGGTTGATATCTTTAGCAGCTCCACAAATACCATCAAAATTGAACTGAGTCGCATTATTTCCTGAAACATTTTCTTTAATTATTCTATACTATTTCATCATTATATTGTTTTCTTTTTATACCATATATCATATTATTATTATTATTGTGCTATGTATTTATCTTTAGTTCAGTTTAAGATTTTATAAACTTTTTTCTTTTTTCTCCATGACAAAATTGTACTGTGATTTTATCACTATATTATTGTATTTCGTTTTATATTATATTATGTATTTATTGCATTTATTATCTTTAATTTAGTTAAGATTTTACAAATGCTTTTTTTTTACCAATTGTAATAGGGACTACACGTTGAATAAATAAACAAAAATATAAAAATAAAAAATAGAACCTGCATCAGATCTGGGAACACTATCCGTAGTAGCCTCACCAAAACCAGGCCACCAAACGCGAACTGCGATTCCAAGAATTGCATTTACCGGATACCATTGAAAGTTCGCATTGCCGAGCATATGAAACACATACAGCGAGGAGAAACCAACAAATCAGGAATAGCAGAGCACGTTTGGACTCATCAACATAACATCAAGTGGGCTCAAGCTGAAATCATCCACAAGGAAGAATACTGGTTTAGGGGAAAATTTCAGGAAGCCGCATATATGTTGTTCAACAACGCATTTAGCCAAGCTAGCGTAAAGATACGCAACATATGGAAACCTCTAATTAAGCGGAACATGACCAATTCCCGCCAAACGGTCAGCTTCCGCCAAATCCGATGAAGCGGAGAGAGAGAAGAGGGGATAGGTGATAGCACTCGAATGACCTATGATAATTTTAATGATAATAATACCCGAGCAACTGGTGGCAAAACCGGACCGGCAGCCCTGGCGCACCCGGGAAGCAGAAGTCCATTCTCCCTCCGGTGACGGCCGTGGGGCCGAACCAACACTTGGTTCCCATTAATCGAGGAAGGGGCCCTTACAATCGACCCGCTCGGAGGGTCGAAGACAAGGTGGTGGGGCCCATAACGATGATTTGCCTGGCAATGAAAACGGACGTTTTGAGTGGACGTATGAGCTGAGATAGCCTTATGCATTGCTACGAGAGAAGTGAGCCCGCGCGAAGAGGGTACCTACATGGCGAGATTGCATGATCTGTGGTGTGAAACACATCTGGGGCATGCCGCCTTTTCCGCCCTAAACCTTAGGGCGGAAAAGGCGGCTAACGAAGTGGTAGAAGTGATAGTTCTTCCACCCGCTGGCACGGCTGGAGAGGAGACTCGCACCATACCACCAGTATAGACGACAATCAGAACACGTAGGGTGCTCCACAGAATCAGGCCCCTGAAGCCACAAGAACTGGCTTGTTTGGATGCGGAGGTTCATAGTGTTCTAACAGAAAGGGCTGACATCTGGCAAATCAACACCGCCGTGTATAGCGTCGTCCAATCGCTTTCCGAATCGGAATGACAAATCCCGGCCTTGCGATTTGGAAGATTGAACGGCGTGTACACAACATGGAGGCTAAGATCACGTCAGCGAGACAACACGCGTCTCTTATCCAATGTGTGATGGATTTCAGGGCGGCCAACAAGCCTTTCACGCCCCCAGTGCGGCGAATAGCCGCCAAACTACGACTTATCCATCACACTTTGAGTCAAGGCGTGCTGCTAACCACCAAACAGCACTACCTTGATAGGATACGAATGCTAGTGGCTGCTAAGAAGTCGCTAGTGAGGCGAGCGAGAAGTATCGCGGAAAACCTTAGGTTCCGCGAGAAATCTTCTCGCTTATTCCAAGAGCCTCCACGTGTTGTGGATAACCGCCGACCGCTGATCAGGTGGAATCCTTCTGGGAGGATATCTATGAACACCCGCAGCCACTCAACTTAGACATTCCAACACTAGCGCAGTTCGAAGCTTTCAACAGAGAGCTTTGACAGCCTGAGCTCAATGAACTGCGCAACCCTATAACCACGGATGACGTTCGAAGGGCCGTTGTTGGTTCCAAGAACTTTGCTGCTCCAGGCCCAGATGGGCTGAACACTTATTGGTGGAAATAACTACCAGGTACCCACCGCCATTTGGTCAGAGTTTTCAACTCATGGCTGGACGGAGAGTAGCCGGGACTACGGATAGGATGTGCAGCTCGTAGATGGAAGCATTCTACACCATCTGGATGCCGGAGAGACGTATACTTACCTCGGGGTGGAACAACGCCACTCACAAGAGGTAACAGCAGTGAAAAAACTCTCTCCGCGGCAAGTATCAGCACAGACTTCAACAGATCTGGTTATCGGAACTGTCTGGGAAGAATAAAGTTGCTGCAACAAATATGCTTGCCGTTCCAATCTTACTCTACTCAAATCATCTAAAAGAACAATTCGTTCAGGCCAGTCTCAACACCCTACACAGTAGGTTAATGGACTGACACCTATCAGAAAACAACTACTCCCCTGGCTAATACCACGAAGGGCGTTGGATTATATCCGACAGGTGTCAGTGCAGGATTCTTCACTGAAGTTATTCCTGCATATGCTGTTGGCGATACAACTGCCGCAATAGATTTTCAATTATCGGAACACACTTGCAGACCGGTTTCGGCTGTTTGGCCACTCGTCAGTGCAAGGTAGTGTATATCATCAACATAAAGTCGATGATTTCCGATAATTGAAAATCGAATTCCGTCAGAGTATCATTCCTCGAACTAAGCTGAAGACTACAACAAACAACAGGTTTGTCGTCGCTCCATCTGCCTGTGAACGAGGTAACCAACTGCATATCCAAATTTGCCCAATTCCTCGTAAAAGGAAAGAAATCTTTCACGTATAGTAGAGTGGCCAAACAGCCCGAAACCGGTCTGCAAGTGTGTTCCGATAATTGAAAATCTATTGCGGCAGTTGTATCGCCAACAGCATATGCAGGAATAACTTCAGTGAAGAATCCTGCACTGACACCTGTCGGATATAATCCAACGCCCTTCGTGGTATTAGCCAGGGGAGTAGTTGTTTTCTGATAGGTGTCAGTCCATTAACCTACTGTGTAGGGTGTTAAGACTGGCCTGAACGAATTGTTCTTTTAGATGATTTGATTTATAGCCAGTCTTCAAGTATGCCCACTGACTATACGTGAAAGATTTCTTTCCTTTTACGAGGAATTGGGCAAATTTGGATATGCAGTTGGTTACCTCGTTCACAGGTAGATGGAGCGACGACAAACCTGTTGTTTGTTGTAGTCTTCAGCTTAGTTCGAGGAATGATACTCTGACGGAATTCGATTTTCAATTATCGGAAATCATCGACTTTATGTTGATGATATACACTACCTTGCACTGACGAGTGGCCAAACAGCCCGAAACCGGTCTGCAAGTGTGTTCCGATAATTGAATATCTATTGCGGCAGTTGTATCGCCAACAGCATATGCAGGAATAACTTCAGTGAAGAATCCTGCACTGACACCTGTCGGATATAATCCAACGCCCTTCGTGGTATTAGCCAGGGGAGTAGTTGTTTTCTGATAGGTGTCAGTCCATTAACCTACTGTGTAGGGTGTTGAGACTGGCCTGAACGAATTGTTCTTTTAGATGATTTGATTTATAGCCAGTCTTCAAGTATGCCCACTGACTATACGTGAAAGCTTACTCTACTCGTTTGGAGTAGTGAAGTGGACTCGAGAGGAGTTGTATCAACTCGACGTAAAGACCCTAAAAATGATGCATCTCTATAGGAGTTTACATCCCAAATCGTCAGTTCCACTGTTGTACTTTTGGAACCCGTTCAGCAAAAAGCTCAGATAAAAGCCGCAGAGATCACCTTACTTCTGCGGAGACACAAGAATAAGCCAATGCAGGGGTCTTCTTCAATAACATTGGAGTCCTTGGCTTATCAAAGCGCCTGACATTCGCTTTTCTCAGGTCGAGTGGGCTGAAGTCAGAAACTGAGGGGTCATCATGGCTTGCCAGGATGGTGTCCTTCAACACCTTAGTCTACTGCTGTCGCGTGATGGGTATAGAGTTCCTGACACAAGGGCAGGGCCTGCCGCGAGGCGCCCGAGACCCTAATGCACTTGCTATCAGCATATCCAGCATATGCGGTCATGGCCTATATCCATCGACATAACGCGGCCCTAAGAGTGTTATAACCATCTACGGTACTCTTACGGTATTGACGAGACACCGGTGTTGCCCTATGCTCCGGGGGATATCGAACCTGTTGTGGGGAACGAGAAGTGCCGAATTTATTGAACTATTCGTTCCCCACCCTCAGGCTCATGCAAGCTAATAAGCCTGATGTAGTCCTTCTCGACCACCAGAGCAAAACGATATTTGTCGTGGAGTTTTAGCTCCTGGTGAGACGAATATCGTCAGACAAGAGGGGGAAAACGGACAAAATATCGAGATTTACTCTTCGAACTCCGCAGACTCTATCCAGATCACTCTGTTAAGATGGTTGTTCTGATTATTGGAGTCTTTGGTGGAATGGTGTCCTCTCTACTCTCGAATCTCAAAATCATACCGGCTTGCCGCACACTAAGGCAGAAATCTTCAGTGCGCTTGCTCAGGGCCTATGATTCTCGGACCTAATGATCACTTCCCCACGGTGTGGGGAGTGATATATATATATATATAATATATATATATATATATATATATATATATATATATATATATATATATATATGGCAACGCATTGAATAATATTGTGCCATTATGTGCAAGTGATTCTTTGAATGTCGATGTTTTATGTCAGAAATAGTCAGATCTCGGAGGAATAAGTCCAGTTATCACCTGAAGACGATTGTGGATACTAACAATCGAAACGTCGTGAAGTAACTTGGTTTGGAATCTTTTAATTTGTAACTTTCATTTCTTGTCAATATTTTTTTTATTTTCATCTCGTGTTGATAGTTTAATTTTTTTTGGATTTTTTTGGTTGTTGTTTGTATTTTTATTTCATTGTAATTTCAGTTTTTTCTGCTTAATATAATTATTATTTTTCAGATAATCTCTTTTTTAATTTTTTATAGATTCTTTTCGGTATTTCAAATCAAGTTATATCACGATCGGAAGATCGTGGGTTCGATTCCCCCTCGAACAGATATTTTTTTTGAGAGAATTTATCGGGTTGAAGCGAGGATCACTCTGCAACCGTGTTAGGAATCACACGTTAAAAGGTAAGACCTCGTTAGTCCTTAGCTCGCATAAGTTTCACAACTTCTGAGAGTTGTTGTTTGTATGGGAGCGATAGCTGATTAACGGAAAAACAGATTTTAAACAGATTTTTAAACATATTAGACAATGGAAATCCGAAATTATGAAATACGGATTGTGTTGCACATATAGCGTAGGACTCTTTTCTCGTCATTAAGCTGTAAATGATCATCAAATGCATGTAAATGCCTTAGGATTGACAAATATACTGTAACGAAACAATACAACTCATCGCGAAAGGAATGCACTCGACAAGCCACCGCGAATAATCTAGGCCAGTGCCGAAACCCCTAGAGAGATCCGGAGCGTTTCGTTGACGATATAAAAAGGCCGCTCTCCGTCCCGAGCGGCAATCAGTCAGTCAGTTGGAGTCTGTATCTAGAAAGCGAATCGAGCGGTTAACAAATAGTGAAGATAAATTAAGGCGTTAGTTGCTAAGTGGTGTATATAAATCAGTTGTGACAGTGAAGTATTGTTAAAAATAAATTTGTATGAGACAGTTAATTCTATAATTCGTTACAATTGGTGATCAGAAGTGGAATTTTAAAATAAATTTGTGAACGCTTGGTGGACAATCTTTGTATTACAGTGAAATTGACTATAAAACTTTCGCGCAGAGAGACTGGTGATTCATTGTATTTCGCGAAGTGGACAGTACCGGACTACGGAGACATAAACTGATAGACCTTTCTCGCGAAAAATAGACTTGTGAAAATAAATAAATGTTTCGGACTCAAAGAAAGTGCGCCTAGTGGACTTGAAAGTTGCTGAGCTGAAGCAAAAATTGGAGGAGAGGGAGCTAGATTGTTCTGGAAAGAAATCAGTACTCCCGAAACATGTTTATTAGAAGTTTCTGGGGGTTATTTGAGTTCAATAATGAGCAAACTCGATAGACTTTCAACAAAATTCGGTAAGCCTTGAAGAGAAGCTTCTGGAAAATTCGAAAAGCTTGGAAGATAAATTTCTAGAAAACTCGAAGAGTTTGGAAGACAAGCTTCTGGAAAATTCGAAGAGTTTGGAAGGCAAGATTCTGGAAAATTCGAAGAGTTTGGAAGACAAGCTACGCGAAAATTTGGTGAGTTTAAAAGATGAACTTCGAAATGCCTGGAGGAGAAGCTTCTAGAAAATGCAGAAGGCTTAAAGAAAGAAGTTTGTGTTGTGGCGAGTATACTCGAAGAAAGAATAGGTACCATCGAGACAGAGATAGACAAAATCAGAGAGGAAATCGGTAGCATTAACATTGGCATTGCGTGGAGAAGCAACGAATATTTTGCAAATCCTCACAACCCAAGAGCAGGAAGACTATGACCAACTCATAAAACATCTTGAACTACGGTATGGACTGGCACACCTAGAACACGTTTACCATTCACAGCTGAAGAATAGCTGCCAGAAATCAGGAGAATCCCTACAGGAGTTTGAAGCCGATATAGCTCGATTGTTCGTCTAGCATATCCTGCTACACCGGATAGTGTAATGGAGCGGTTAGCAGTTCAGGCATTCTTGGCATTCGCATTCTTGGCATTCCAGGCATTCGCGACCAAGAAACAAGGCAGACCTTGACACTAGTTCATCCCAAACATCTCGTGGATGCACTGGCAAGCGCTCTGGGGTTTGAGGCTGCGAAACAATCCTGCAAGAGCCAGAGCAAAGTTCGAGCTATCAAGAAAGATGGACAAGTGCCTGCTGATACTGAGGCCACCATCAGAAAAGTATTGAAAGAAGTGTTGCCTAAGAGGAAACAAATAAGATGCTGGAAACTGTGGGAAAATTGGACATGTGCGTAGCAAATGTCCAGCTTTCAAAAAATCGACACCCAAATCAGGAAAACTAAAGAGGGTCGATGAGAAGGGCAATCGTCGGCCTCTACCCAGCAAGCCCCCGTAAAAACGCATATGTTGCCGTGCTCCAATGATAAGACAAAGGTGTTTTCGTAGACGGCCTCATCAACAACGAGCCTTGCACCATGCTGCTAGATACAGGTGCGACGAGAACCATTCTCAGGCCAACCTTTGCCAAAACCCCGGCAAGAATTGAACCGTCAAGCTGGAAGCTACGCACCGCAACAGGGGAGCCAGCCACTGTACTTGGAGAACTGCCAATTGAATTGGTGTTGGGCAGCACTAAATTGAAACATCGTGCATTGGTGGCAGACATCGAGGACGATGCGATCATTGAATGGACATAATGAATTCCAGAGGGTTCGAGCTGAATTTTCAAGACGGCGTCCTACGTGTCGGCGGAGAAGAGCTGGTACTGGTACTGAAACCATCCTGGAGGCTCGCTTGGACGGAAGTGCGAGAAGCGGCAAGGTGGTAATGTTCGAGCCCAAGATACACGATGAGAAAATTGGACGAGGAATCGTGCTGGGGAAGACCCTGTTGCGTGTTGACAAAGTTGTGCCGGTCAGGGTCATGAATGTCAACTACTTTCCCGTGACCTTGAAGAAAGGAACAATGCTGGGGCACTGTTCGTCCATTTCCTCTGTGATACGGAGTGTACGCAGTTCTGTTAGTCAAGCCAAAAACTTGCCTAAAGAGTTGGAGAAGTTGATTGGCATTTCTCCAAGGACATACCACCAACTCACCGATCGAAACTGAGGGAGTTAGTCAAGAAGTACCAGGAAATCTTCGACATTGGAGAAGGAAAAGGCGGCAGAACGAATGTGGTTCAGCATATAATCGACACTGGAATGTCCGACCAATCCGGCAATCAGCTAGAAGACTCCCTCTGGACAAGAAAGAAGAGGCGGACAAGATAGTCAGCGACATGGAAAAAGATGGAGTCATCGAACCTTCTGACAGCCCTTGGTCTTCCCCAGCCGTATTAGTGAAGAAAGATTCTGCGTGGATTATCTATCCAGCTAAATAATGTGACGAAGAAAGACAGCTACCCTCTTCCAAAAATCGACGACACCCTAGAAACGCTAGCCGGCTCCACGATTTTCTCGACTTTGGATTTGAAGAGTGGATATTGGCAAGTTGAATTGGCCCCAGAAGATCGAGAAAAGACAGACAGCTTTCACCATCGGCTCGGGATTGTGGCAGTTCACGGTTATGCCATTTGGGCTTTGTAATGCTCCAGCGACCTTCGAGAGATTGATGGAGACGGATCTCAAGGGCTCTCATGGAAGACGTCTCTAGTGTATCTCGACGATATAGTCGTGGTCGGAAAATTGTACGACGATCACTTTGAAAATCTGGACGAGATATTCATGCGTCTGAGGAGTTCTGGATTGAAACTCAGTCCCAAAAAATGCCATCTGTTCCAGAAAGAAGTCCGTTACCTTGGCCACGTTGTCTCTGGGGAAGGAGTGGCGGTTGACGAACAAAAGATCAAAGCAGTTAAGGATTGGCCCATTCCAAAAGACATACACCAGCTTCGGAGCTTCCTTGGTTTGTGCACCTACTACCGTATATTTGTGCTGGGGTTTTCCAACATCGCCAAACCATTGACCCGACTTACAGAAGGACAGATCCAGTTCCAGTGATCTGAGGAATGCGAAGACTCATTCAAGAAGTTGAAAAGGGCTTTGATCAACGCTTCTGTTTTGAGCTATCCCCTACCGGACAGAAAGTTCATTTTAGATACGTCTGAGGAGTTCTGGATTGAAACTCAGTCCCAAAAAATGCCATCTGTTCCAGAAAGAAGTCCGTTACCTTGGCCACGTTGTCTCTGGGAAGGAGTGGCGGTTGACGAACAAAAGATCAAAGCAGTTAAGGATTGGCCCATTCCAAAAGACATACACCAGCTTCGGAGCTTCCTTGGTTTGTGCACCTACTACCGTATATTTGTGCTGGGGTTTTCCAACATCGCCAAACCATTGACCCGACTTACAGAAGGACAGATCCAGTTCCAGTGATCTGAGGAATGCGAAGACTCATTCAAGAAGTTGAAAAGGGCTTTGATCAACGCTTCTGTTTTGAGCTATCCCCTACCGGACAGAAAGTTCATTTTAGATACGGACGCCTGCAACGTGGGACTTGGAGCAGTCCTTTCTCAGATCCAGGATGGACAGGAGAAAGTTATTGGCTACTTCAGCAAAACGCTCAGTAAACCAGAGCGCAATTACTGTGTCACAGGCGAGAGCTGTTGGCCGTTGTCAAAGGTGTAGAACATTTCTACAAATACGTGTATGGAAGAAGATTTCTGTTGAGAAAGGACCATGCAGCTCTCAAATGGCTTCTGCAGTTCATAAATCCCGAGGGCCAAGTAGCGCACTGGAATGAGAGACTGCAAGAATTTGACTTTGAAACAAAACATCGAGCTGGGACTAGCCATAAAAACGCAGATGCCCTGTCACGGAGACCATGCCCCGATGACTGCTCACATTGCCCACGAGCAGAAGAGAATGAAGCAGCTATTTGTAGAACTAGAGCTGTAGACCAAGATCCAGATCTTGGTTTAGTCATCGGATGGAAGAAAATTAATCGAAGACCATCGTGGCAGAAGGTAGCAGGTTATTCGCCAGCGGTTAAGTCCTACTGGGCACAATGGAACTCCCTTACTTGGAAAACGGGGTTCTGAAGCGGGTCTTGGAGTCTGAAGACCGTGTAGAAGAAAGGCGCCAGACAGTGGTACCCAGGAACAGACGACAGGAGGTGCTCAAAGAAATCCATGATGGAGTCATTGAAGGACATCTGGGAGTAACGTAGACCCTCCAGAAAGTGAGACAACGGTTTTACTGGGTTAATTGTCAAGCCAACGTCAAGGACTGGTGCAGAAAATGTGCTGTATGTGCTGCCAGTAAAGGACCTCGGATACGACCGAAAGCTCCAATGCGCCAGTATAACGTGGATAGTCCATTTGAGAGAATCGCCATCGACATCGCCGGACCGTTCCCAGAGTCCCACCATGGGAACACATACATCCTGGTAGCCATGGACTACTTCAGCAAGTGGGCAGAAGCCTATGCCATGCCCAAACAGGAAGTCTTTACCGTCGATGACGTCCTGGTAAAGAAATGTGTCCCATTGGAGCTGCATTCGGACCAGGGCAGAAATTTTGAGTCCAACCTGTTCCAAGAAATATGTAAACTGTTGGACATTCGAAAGACCAGAACCACAGCCTTACATCCACAGTCCGATGGAATGGTGGAACGAATAAATAAGACCATAAACCGCCACTTATCCAAGGTAGTCTCTGATCATCAAAGAGACTGGGACCAATACCTCCACCTGTTCCTGCTGGCTTACCGTTCGGTAGTGCACGAGTCAACCGCCAAACCAATGCCAGTATTATAATGGGACGAGAGCTGCGGCTTCCTTGCGACTTGAAATTTGGGACGCCGCCAGAACAAGACACTGCGGAGAAAACTATGTCAGCAAGCTTCGGCAGAGAATGGACGAGTCCGTCTAGGCCTATGACATCAAGGCGAATGATGGAGGATTCAAAATCGGTGACCTAGTTTGGCTGTGCAATCCTAAGCGACGCCGTGGTTTATCACCGAAGTTGCAGAACTCGTGGGAAGGTCCGTACAAAATCATGAAAAAGATTAATGACCTCGTCTACCGAATCCATAAGTCACCTCTAGGAAAGCCTAGGGCGTCAATTTTAATAGATTGGCTCCTTATGCTGGCAATCACGACCAAGTTCGCGCCCTCAGACCACCACTATGACGTATTAATTGCTTTTTAATTGGTTGTTGTTTGGTGAAGTCAAGGTGATGTGACCATGAAGGGTGTGGTGTATGGTTCGTTCAGAAATTTTTTCCCGGTTCTAATCCCCCCTCACCAATACGACGTGTTATTTGCTTTTTTTTTGTTGTGCAGTGAAGTCAAGGCGTTGTGACCTTGAAGTGTCTGGTGCATGGATCGTTCAGATTTTTTTTTCATATGAGATTTTGTGTGTGTATGTGTGTGTGTGTGTAAGAGAATGCACGGTACAGGGTTTCATCATGTGCTTGTTTGTCTATGTACAAACATACGTCTGCATACTTCGAAGATCCTCCAAGTAATGAATGCTCCATCGGTGTGAGGGCACCAAGTTAGTAGTGGAGTGACGTCACAGCAATAACCGTTCAACAGCTAGAGAGCGACATGTTCACTCCACGACACGCAGGAGGGCGAGCACTGTGCTAACGTCTGTCCTCTCCGAGAGCGCAACGACAACTGCTTGTTCGTATCGCTCTCGAAGCAGTGAATGATGTGACGTAACGCATCGCCCTACCCTCGCTATTGATGGTGACACGCGGGCGGGCGAGGACTGTGCAAACGTCTGCCCTCTCCGAGAGCGCAACGACCACTGCTTGCTCGTACCGGCAACTGTTATCGCATCAAGTTGGAGATGGGCTTGGCTGTGACGTAAGGCATCTCTAGTGGATGCATCGATGTGTCCTTACCTACGCTCACTCTCGACGGTGATGCGCAGGCAGCGTGGACTATGGTATTTAAGAAGCGGGTGAGTGTTGGTTATGTCAGTTTTCATCGAGTGAGTTAGTGAGAACATATCATAGAAAATGTATTCTTGTGAATGTGGTGAATCTTTTAGTCGTAGCGACAACCTTCGTCGTCATCAGCTCCAGAGTTGCCAAGGAGGTCCATCAGTGAAAAGAGTGAGATTAGATGACGCTGCAGCACCTATGTACACATGTAATTGTTGTAATGTGATGATTCCATTGACTCAAGTGAATTCTCACAATAGAACTCTACAACATAAGAATAATACATGTGTTCAATTCAGTGATGGTGTTCAAATTATAAAGAGCGCCTTCAAACGTCGGATTGCGACATACAGTGTGCAGAGTTCCATTGTTTCCACCGATTACATGTTATTCTTTAATGAAATCAGGCAGAAAGTTATAGAATTATTGGAATCGGCCATCAGGGTTCACAAAATCATCAAAGTGAATATGGAAGTATTTGGGAGTTATATTCTACAAACACAAGACCTGAAGGAAACCAAATTATTTAATTCACAGAATAGAACAGTTGATCAATCTACTGATTTGAATTCCTTATTTGATAGATTTCGAAATGGGATTATCGCTCAAACTACAGAATTCCAGGAACGTGATTCAGGTAAGCATTTCTACCAAGTTTTAATTGTATGGATTAGTAATTTTGTTTTGTATTTAAGGTTGGACTTGTGAAAAAATCATGTTGTTGGACATTAATAAATACAGCCCGCTCAGTGGATGTTCATATGTGAAGCTGCCTGAATGTATCGAGCGTAGGAAGGCCGTGGTTAATGTCCGTAATGAAGATCAGCATTGTTTTGCATGGGCTATGACTTCAGCACTACATCCTGCAATCGATAGAACGTCAGAAGTTTCATCGTACCCACATTTCAGTACAGTCATAGATGTAACAGGTATGAATGTTCCGGTAAAGTTGAAGGATATTGTGAAATTTGAAGACAAGAATGATATTTCAGTTAATGTGTACGGTTTAGAAAGTAAATTCGAGAAGGGTAAAATAATGTATGAAATAATTGGACCATTACGTTACTCTCAGAGAAGACTTAGAAGACATGTCAATTTGTTACTTATCACAGATGATTTCGGTAATAATCATTATTGTTGGATCAAAGATCTTTCAAGATTAGTTTCAAGCCAATTATCGGCTCATGAACATAAGAAATATTTTTGTGATGGCTGTTTATTATATTTTTCTAATGAACAATTACTATTACGTCATAAGATGAATGATTGTAATCACTTGAGTACTACAACACCATCAACCAATTTCAAAGTCAATAAATATGGGAAAAACGGTACCTGAAAATATACTAACTTTTGAAAACTTTGAGAAACAAATGAAGGTACCATTTGTAGTGTATGCCGATTTTGAATCAGTACTGAAGCCGATTCAAACCACTAAACCAAATCCTGAATACTCGTATTCGATCAAGACATTCAAACATGAGCCTTATTCATTTACTTATTTGATTAAATGTTCATACAATGATGATTTATCAAAAAATTTGTTTCGTATAGGGGTGTGGATGCAGCCCAGAAATTCGTTAGCAAAATCGAAGATGATTTGAAAAATATTTATGAAAATCATCTCAGGTTTCATATTCCTATGGATGTACAAACTCCTGAGGAAGAGGAACAGTTTGCTTCTGCCACAAATTGTGGCATTTGTTCTAAACAATTTAATGATGGCGAAGTCAAAGTGAGGGATCATTGTCACCTCACAGGAAAAAAAGGTCCCCTGCTGCTCATTCATCTTGTAATTTGAATTTTAAATTACCAAATTTCATTCCTATAATTTTTCACAATCTGAGTGGATATGATTGTCATTTATTCATAAAGGAATTGTATAAAAACAAAGATAAAGTGTTTCACGTATAGTCAGTGGGCATACTTGAAGACTGGCTATAAATCAAATCATCTAAAGGAACAATTCGTTCAGGCCAGTCTCAACACCCTACACAGTAGGTTAATGGACTGACACCTATCAGAAAACAACTACTCCCCTGGCTAATACCACGAAGGGCGTTGGATTATATCCGACAGGTGTCAGTGCAGGATTCTTCACAGAAGTTATTCCTGCATATGCTGTTGGCAATACAACTGCCGCAATAGATTTTCAATTATTGGAACACACTTGCAGACCGGTTTCGGGCTGTTTGGCCACTCGTCAGTGCAAGGTAGTGTATATCATCAACATAAAGTCGATGATTTCCGATAATTGAAAATCGAATTCCGTCAGAGTATCATTCCTCGAACTAAGCTGAAGACTACAACAAACAACAGGTTTGTCGTCGCTCCATCTGCCTGTGAACGAGGTAACCAACTGCATATCCAAATTTGCCCAATTCCTCGTAAAAGGAAAAAAATCTTTCACGTATAGTCAGTGGGCATACTTGAAGACTGGCTATAAATCAAATCATCTAAAGGAACAATTCGTTCAGGCCAGTCTCAACACCCTACACAGTAGGTTAATGGACTGACACCTATCAGAAAACAACTACTCCCCTGGCTAATACCACGAAGGGCGTTGGATTATATCCGACAGGTGTCAGTGCAGGATTCTTCACAGAAGTTATTCCTGCATATGCTGTTGGCAATACAACTGCCGCAATAGATTTTCAATTATTGGAACACACTTGCAGACCGGTTTCGGGCTGTTTGGCCACTCGTCAGTGCAAGGTAGTGTATATCATCAACATAAAGTCGATGATTTCCGATAATTGAAAATCGAATTCCGTCAGAGTATCATTCCTCGAACTAAGCTGAAGACTACAACAAACAACAGGTTTGTCGTCGCTCCATCTGCCTGTGAACGAGGTAACCAACTGCATATCCAAATTTGCCCAATTCCTCGTAAAAGGAAAAAAAAAATCTTTCACGTATAGTCAGATACTCTGACGGAATTCGATTTTCAATTATCGGAAATCATCGACTTTATGTTGATGATATACACTACCTTGCACTGACGAGTGGCCAAACAGCCCGAAACCGGTCTGCAAGTGTGTTCCAATAATTGAAAATCTATTGCGGCAGTTGTATTGCCAACAGCATATGCAGGAATAACTTCTGTGAAGAATCCTGCACTGACACCTGTCGGATATAATCCAACGCCCTTCGTGGTATTAGCCAGGGGAGTAGTTGTTTTCTGATAGGTGTCAGTCCATTAACCTACTGTGTAGGGTGTTGAGACTGGCCTGAACGAATTGTTCCTTTAGATGATTTGATTTATAGCCAGTCTTCAAGTATGCCCACTGACTATACGTGAAAGATTTTTTTCCTTTTACGAGGAATTGGGCAAATTTGGATATGCAGTTGGTTACCTCGTTCACAGGCAGATGGAGCGACGACAAACCTGTTGTTTGTTGTAGTCTTCAGCTTAGTTCGAGGAATGATACTCTGACGGAATTCGATTTTCAATTATCGGAAATCATCGACTTTATGTTGATGATATACACTACCTTGCACTGACGAGTGGCCAAACAGCCCGAAACCGGTCTGCAAGTGTGTTCCAATAATTGAAAATCTATTGCGGCAGTTGTATTGCCAACAGCATATGCAGGAATAACTTCTGTGAAGAATCCTGCACTGACACCTGTCGGATATAATCCAACGCCCTTCGTGGTATTAGCCAGGGGAGTAGTTGTTTTCTGATAGGTGTCAGTCCATTAACCTACTGTGTAGGGTGTTGAGACTGGCCTGAACGAATTGTTCCTTTAGATGATTTGATTTATAGCCAGTCTTCAAGTATGCCCACTGACTATACGTGAAAGATTTTTTTCCTTTTACGAGGAATTGGGCAAATTTGGATATGCAGTTGGTTACCTCGTTCACAGGCAGATGGAGCGACGACAAACCTGTTGTTTGTTGTAGTCTTCAGCTTAGTTCGAGGAATGATACTCTGACGGAATTCGATTTTCAATTATCGGAAATCATCGACTTTATGTTGATGATATACACTACCTTGCACTGACGAGTGGCCAAACAGCCCGAAACCGGTCTGCAAGTGTGTTCCAATAATTGAAAATCTATTGCGGCAGTTGTATTGCCAACAGCATATGCAGGAATAACTTCTGTGAAGAATCCTGCACTGACACCTGTCGGATATAATCCAACGCCCTTCGTGGTATTAGCCAGGGGAGTAGTTGTTTTCTGATAGGTGTCAGTCCATTAACCTACTGTGTAGGGTGTTGAGACTGGCCTGAACGAATTGTTCCTTTAGATGATTTGAAAGATAAAGTGGATGTCATCCCACAAACTAATGAGAAATATATATCTTTCACAAAACATCTCTTTACACACTCCTATACGGATAAAGATGGTAGGGTGAAGAAGAATTATTTGAAAATGAGATTCATTGATAGTTTCAGATTCATGCCTAGTTCTTTGGAGAATTTAGGTGCAAATTTAACATCTGATCAGTGTATCGAGATGCGCAAACATTTCCCACAAATTGAAAATTTCAATTTGATGAGAAAGAAAGGTGTATTTCCCTATAGTTTTGTTGATGACATCGAAAAACTGAATCATCCAAGACTTCCAACCAAAAATCAATTTTATGATAAACTCAATTGTGAACATATATCAGATAATGTTTATGGGAGAGCTCAACTTGTTTGGAATTTATTCGAATGTCAGGATTTGGGTGAATACTCTGATTTATATTTAAAGTCAGATGTGTTACTATTATGTGACATTTTTGAAAACTTTAGAAATATATCTGTTGATAAATATAAATTGGATCCGGCACAATACTTCACTGCACCCGGATTATCGTGGGATGCCATGTTGAAATATACTAATATTGAATTGGAATTACTAACTGATATTGATATGGTTCACTTCTTTCAATAAGGTATTCGTGGTGGAATAAGTCAATGTAGTGAAAGGAAACATAAAGCAAACAATAAATTTTTACCGAATTATAATCCAAATGAACCATCTTCATTCATTTCATATTTGAATGCAACAAATCTATATGGTCATAGCATGTCGCAACCATTACCAACAGGTGAATTTTCATGGTTAGCACCTCATGAAATTCTCAATCTTGATATAATGAATGTGGATATTGATAGTCCTTATGGATATGTATTGGAAGTGGATATACATTATCCCCAAGAACTTCATGATAAACATTCCGATTTACCATTCTTAGTTGAACGTTTGATACCTCCATATGCAAAATAGAAAGTTCCCAAATTAATTCCAAATTTGAACGATAAAAGAAAATATATTGTTCACTATAGAAACTTACAGCAAGCTGTCAATCATGGTTTGATAGTGATGAACACACATAGAGTATTGAGGTTAAGCAATCATGTTGGATGAAGCCTTATATAGATTTGAATACTGAAATGCGTAATAGTTCTAATAACAAATCTGAAAAAGATTTCTACAAACTAATGAATAATGCAGTCTATGGAATAACAATGGAAAACGTAGACAATAGAATTGATGTTAGACTCATTACACATTGGGAAAATATAAAAAGAACTATAGGTGCTAGTTGTCTCATATCTCGACCAAATTTTAAACAACGCTCTATTTTTTACAGAAAATTTTGTTGCCATTCAATTGGCTAGAGTAAATGTTCATTATGATAAACCACTATATTTAGGATTTTCCATTCTAGAATTATCTAAAACAGTTATGTATGATTTTTTCTATGGATGTATCAAACAACAGTTGGAGAAGATGCGTCCTTACTCTACACTGATGCCGACTCCCTTATTCTCAAAGTAAATACAGACAATTTCTATGAATTTATCAAAAATAATATAAATAAGTTCGATACATCTAATTATAAAATAGGAAACCAATTCAATATTCCAGTGACAAAGTCAGTTCTGGGTAATTTCAAAGATGAATTCCCAAATGATCCAATAATCAGTTTTTACGGTACAGGTGCTAAAGCGTATTACGTGAAATCTGTTGATGGTGAACTGAAGAAGGCCAAAGGTGTGAAACGATCTGTTATAAAGAATGAATTGACATGTGAAGACTATGAAAAAATCATTGAAGAGGGAGGTATGATATTCAGGAAGATGAACTCGTTCAGAAGCGTATTGCATGATATTTACACTGAATTGAAAAATAAAGTCGCTTTAATCGTATCATGACGACAAGAGATTCATCATTCCGAATACCACTCGAACTCTTCCATGGGGTCATAGCGATATAGAGTTTTATCGAAATGATCCTTATGATAACATTCGTTGGGTGTCTGAAATCGTTCATTCTTTTTCTCAAGAGAGCGCCTTAGACCAACTAATTAATTTGTTGACTGTAGAGATGAATAACTGAATTATAATTCGAAGTATTATTGCTTATTCCTTCAAACCGGAACATTCTTATTTGTGATTATTGTATTATGTATTGTATATGTATCACTTTGACCAAGTTACTAAGATGAATAAAAAATGATAAAAATATTATTTGTTTCATTTCTATTTTCCTAACCAATTACTGCAAAGTATATAGCATAATGTAAATGAAAGAAATATCAGTTTGAAAAGAATCATCGTAGAGTGCACAATGTCTAAAACAATCGATAAGTTTGGTAGAAAAAGAAAATTGGGTGGTAATGTCATTCGAGGTCCTCCCGGGATTGGTTTTAAATTAACAGAAGATGGTCATTATGACATGCAAAGAAAAATATTGAAAAATACAAGTGAGCCAATTGACAAGAGTGATTGTGTAACTGTATCATATCTTGAGGGGGAAATTAACGGAACAAAGGAGGTTAAACTTCTAGCCCTACAAGCTGCAATACAATCCACAATAGGCAGTATTGCTCGCGATGCCCGTCAAGCATTTGACGATAAAATTGCAGAGGCTCGGATAACTTCCACTCGTAAATTTGACAAACTTACAAATGATGTAGACACTGTAGAACAGTGTCTACAAATAAAAAATTTGATGCTATGTCAAACATAACAGCGACTACAATGAAAAAGTATGATGTACTGGAACAGAGAGTTGAAGTTTTGGAGAAAAACCATAAAGTCAGGCCATCAGGTGGACTGGGATATCCAGGACTGGACATTGATCCAAATGTTAGAATAATAGAACCAAAACCAACAGATGACGTATTAATTGAACCAACATGGTGAATTTACTCCCACGTTAGGTTAGGTTAGGTTAATACATACTGTAGGTTGTCATACATACGTTAGGTTAGGTGTTAGGTTAGATTAGGTTAGGTTAATACTTACGATAGGTTAGGTTAGATTAGGTTAGGTTAGGTTAATACATACTGTAGGTTAGGGTCATACATACGTTAGGTTAGGTGTTAGGTTAGGTTATTATTTACGGTAGGTTAGCGTCACACATACGTTAGGTTAGGTGTTAGGTTAGGTTAGGTTCATACATACCTTAGGTTAGGTGTTAGGTTAGGCTAAGGTAGGTTCATACATACGTTAGGTTAGGTGTTAGGTTAGGCTAAGGTAGGTTCACACATACGTTAGGTTAGGTGTTCGGTTAGATGTTAGGTTGGGAATGAATGGTGAAAGCATTCCGCACGTGCGAAGCGCGCGTTTACTAGAGGCCAGAGATCCCGCCTACCAGGGGCCGGAGGCCCCGCCCGCCTGGGTTAGGTTAGGTTAATACATACTGTAGGTTAGGGTCATACATACGTTAGGTTAGGTGTTAGGTTAAGTTATTATTTACGGTAGGTTAGCGTCACACATACGTTAGGTTAGGTGTTAGGTTAGGTTAGGTTAGGTTCATACATACCTTAGGTTAGGTGTTAGGTTAGGCTAAGGTAGGTTCATACATACATTAGGTTAAGTGTTAGGTTAGGCTAAGGTAGGTTCACACATACGTTAGGTTAGGTGTTCGGTTAGATGTTAGGTTGGGAATGAATGGTGAAAGCATTCCGCGCGTGCGAAGCGCGCGTTTACTAGAGGCCAGAGATCCCGCCTACCAGGGGCCGGAGGCCCCGCCCGCCTCGGGCGTGGCCCGAAAGGGCCCGCCCACCTTCCCGAAGCCCCTCCCCTAAGCCCCGCCCCTTCCCGAAGCCCCAACTCCCAACACTTGCGCATGCACACCCCTACCATCAACGCGCATGCGCGCTCCCACCATTTTCCCCACTACTCGCGCATTGATGTCGATACCCTCCGGAGAGCTTTCCACAACATTCAGTATGACAAGTCATCTCATCGAGAGGAGTCCACTCCAGTATAGCGCAGTACCTTCCAGTGACCAACTTGAATTTTGAGTAAGTTAACAATGTTATTTTTCTTATATCAACTAACTTTGTATTATTTTTCATTTTCAGAATGGCAACCAATACCCAGGAGACAAATAATGCTGTGGCATCCATAATGCCGGTGTCCAGTGACCAGGAGAAGGCATCCACTTCGGGGCCGGTGACCAGTGATCAGGCAGCCACTTCGGGGCCGGTGACCAGTGACCAGACAACCACTTCGCGAGTTAGGTGCAGATCTACCAGCCCTGACTCATTCGAGGAGGAGGAGGAAGTCGGGGCTGTGAAGAAGGTTTGCCAATGACCTGCAGCGAGGCTTGGTCCTATTCCTAAGTACCGAGCTACTTGCAATAGGACCAATCCTTATGCAGGTAGTTGGTCGACCTCTCGTAAGAGGGCCTCTACACCACCAGCAGCAGCACTGGAAACTCCGAGGACGTCTTCTCCGGAGTTAGTCATATTGACTCCGTTGGTGGCGCCACTACCACCGCTGCCAGCGACACCGGCGGATCCTGAGGTGTTGGTGCCACAAGTGCGACAGCCTATCGGAGAGGTGAGTGAAAAGATGAATACTTTACTACAGAGGTGCAAAGAAATAGAGCATGCTGCCCGATCTAGTGAGGCCGCGTTGGTTAACATGAACCGCCTAAAGGGTGAAAGGATTAAGCGACGTAGGGAATTAGAGAAAGAAATGGCCGAACTAGATCGTGATATTGCATCTCTGGAGGAAAGGTGTGAAGCGACGACCTCTTCGATAGAGCTACACAAAAGGTTATGGACCCTTTTTGGAGATTAAGTATAAATATAAGATTAGTTTTGGGTTAGTTAGGAATATGTAATTATGGTATTTTTAAGTTTATATTTGTTAAGTTTATATCAAATAAAGGAAAAGGAAGTGAAATAAAGGGTGTACATTGTTTTTTTGGTTTGGTACACATTGAACAATGCGATGGTTGGAGCATTTTTCATCACTTCCTCATATTATTATTAATTTTTTTATTTCAATTCCAAGTTCTTCTAGACAAATACCTCACATCAATTTTTGTGTTCTCTAATCACTTGTAAATAATTTCATGTGAAAAAAATTTAAAAAATAAAAAAAAAGACATGTTTCATAATGAAATCGACAAGTATATTTCATTTGTATTTTATCCATTCAAGTATCTCTTTCACTGAGTATGTCTTATGTCACTTTGTAATTTACCCCTACTCAATCCCCACTCCTCTCCCACTCCCTCTCAAAAGTATAAAAGTAGGAATCATCTGATGAAACATTCAGTTGATCAGCTAGCATCGAGATGGAACCTGATTCAACCTCTGAAACCCTATAGCTGCCCGGACCCGGGGTATCAGTTCAATTACTGGGACAACACCCAGGTACCACGAGTCACCTCCACCATAGAACCGCACTATCTGCCCTATGGATTCATGAATAACGATTACAGGATGCAGGTTCAGCATGTCACTGGGAGTGATGAAGCTGACCTATCGGACGGGGATTATCCGGATCCCAACGGATGGGATGACGAATGGGATGACCCACTGCCCGGAGACACCACCGATGATGACGATGACGAGGACGACGATGACGCTGGCGATATCAGACATCTACCATCCCCAATCCTCATCGAGGATAGTCCTCCACCATCCCCCATCCTGATCGATGATGATGATGTCCTCAATTCCGATGATGATTTGTAATCATTTCCTCGTTTCTTCCATCCTTTCCTTCCAAGGAGTACACACTTTTTTGGTTGGTGTACACGAGGCACTGCGAGGCTGGGCAGTGTCTTCCTCCCTCTCTCTTAGTTTTTTCATAATAATCACTTAGAATTTCTCATAATAATCGCTCAGAGTTTCATGAAGATCGTCATTCTTAATGTTTTCGAATCTCAAACACTGTTCTACATTTACACTTCACCCCCTCCGTTTTATTTCTTCCAATATAAATATAGTATCAATCCCAGTTTCTATATCATTCTTCCACAATGTCGAGTACAGGACCCATCCAAGTACATGAAATAGATTCAACGTCTGATCATTTGAGTACAACCTTCGCTCAATTTCTGCACCGAATCTATGATCTTCCTGATGATTTCGCAGAAAGAGTAGAACAAGGTTTTTCAGGAGGACATAGATGCAGACTTTAAGATGGCTGTTGACGATAACAATCTAGATGATTATGCGGATGATGTGATTAGTATATCATCTGATTCAGATGATTATGACGACGACGACATCATGAGTATATCATCTGATTCAGATGACTATGAGGATGATATCATTAGAATATCATCTGATTCAGATGACGATACCATAATTATTGTTTCTGATGATGAGGAGCGTTAGTCCATATCATTGCATGGGTTAATAAAAAAACAGCCCTACAATTAAAGACTGAAACAATAAAAAAAATAGCTCTGTTCAGAGCTATCATTGTACTTTCAAACAGAAACAGGTTCATACCATTGTTAACATTATAGTCTCAAACAAAATGTATGTATGTAAAAGTATTCATCATTATATGCATACAATGATTGACAAAATGCCAACTTCAACTTTCATTTAAAGTAGTACTCATCATATGCATAGATATTCAATGACTATCAAATTCCAAATTTCGACTTTTCAGTCAAAGTAGTAATTTATTTGTCATATAATGTATAGATATTCAAAGACTAACAAATTTCCAACTTAGACTTTTTATTAGTCAAAGTATTCATTTGTCATATAATCTATGAATACTAATACAACTAACTACTGTTTTGTGTGAATAAATGTAGCCCTGAAAAGGGCTGTTGTTTTTTTTGACCAATAGGTCCAGGTTATTCTGCCACAGGTTTCACATTATTGCATATTACGCAAACTGATACTCTCGTGAAATTCGTAAGCGGTCTTTCACATGCCTCACACCAATATTGACCCATCTCCATCATGGAGACCGTATCGTGGATATTAACGTGTTGATAACAGCCACCGTTATTGTTCCTTATTGAATAAAATCGGAAACAGCACCTACATAACTTTTTTTATGCTGCCATCAATCGTTTCGATCTGCACATGAGCATTCATCACGCAATATAAATCGGCAGGATCTTCTAAGGTATCGGTGATGTTGAGCATTCGGTGACCGATTCTCAAAGCGCTATCACCTTCAGATGAATCTGCTACAACCCCTTCATCTTCACCTTCACCGTCCACGACTAGCTCAACGACCACGTCTTCATCTTCATCGCTCTCAGCCTCAATTTCAACTTCGTTGACTTCAAGGTCAATCTCCACTTCATCGACTCCAACACCTTCTTCAACTCCAATACCTTCTTCAACTATCACTTCCTCTAGCGGAATGTTGACACCCTCATCATCTGTCTCGTCTATCCAATTATTAGTATCAATAGCAGATATTCTGTTTAATGCAAGTTATGTATATAAAACCCTCCTTTATGCTTATTCATCAAATGCTGACTAAGTTATAATAAACTTATAAAAGCTAGCCATCTTGAAGGAGGAGTCAGTTCTGTTAGTACGATTGTCAGAGTAACTTCTGTACAATAAAGTCTGTAAATCTAAATAAAGTCTTTTTAAAAAGTGGTTCCCGTGGCCCGAAACTATAATTGGCGCAGTCGTAGGATAGTGGAAGAAAATCGATCCTGAATTTTCTTCAGTACCAACTGTTTGTCCACTACAAGAAACCAGCTTCGTCCACCAACCACCCACCAAAGGGACCGGATCGTCAGACTCAGCTACTACAGTCCTCCAGGAAAGAATACTGACACACCATCGAGGTAAGTCGAGTTTTCCTACCTGATTCCAAAATTTCCTTAAATCTTTATCGTAAATATTTGTGGAAGTTTCGGAAAAGTGATTATTATAATCAAAAAACGAAAACAGACATCATTTTCTCTTATAGCAATTGAAATTGGTGACAGGACTATAGAAGTCACGTAGATTAAGAAAGACAATTTAAATCCTGATTTAAATTGAAGTAATTAAGTGAAAAACGCCGAATCAAAATTTCATACATTCAAATCATTTTTCTCTTTCCTCACTCATAGCAAACAATAAATGCATAGTGTTCACTAAATAGTAAAACAAAGAAGCTAAAGAATAACTTGCTGCTACTTATATCATATGCTTAATAGACAGAAAATAATCTATTTATATCACACACGCTGATATAAAGAGAGTATTCATTTCACACACACACAACGACGCTTCAGAAATATTCTTGTGATAAACTTCGCAATATTATTACCGTGATTCTTTTCTGAATAAATGAAGAAAGCAAACTCTTATCTTGAATAGATTCGCTGAGTAATCTTTTTCCGATAAGATCGCGACAATAATACATGACCGAACCTGAAATTGAAGATTTAGTACAGTCGCTTGTCTCTCTATCCGTTTCAAATATGTCCACCGAAATTAATTATACTTTATTTAAAATTTATTCTGACACCATAACCTTTGTATGATGGATCTCCAGACACCCTCGAAATTTTTATAAATGCAATTGACAAATTTCATAATAAATATTATAGCGCTGACGATACACTAAATCAGTGTATCTTGAGTATTATTATTGGTAAACTCAGAGATAGAGCACAATTATTGATTGGTGCAAGAACGGAATTAAACACATGGATTTTGATAAGAAATGAATTAAGAAATACATTTGGTGATAGACAAAATTTAGATAACCTTGAACAACAACTTTTTACACTTGTCCCTAATAGAAACGAACACCCCCTCGATTTTGCGAAAAGAATACAAGTACTGAGAAGTAAATTAATCTTTAAAATTAATTCTATTGCCGCTGTAGACCCACAGACTAAAGCGATATATATTCGTCAATATCAATCACAGTCTTTGAAAGTATTTATGAGAAATTTAACTATTAGATTACAAGATAAAGTAATTGTTCAAAAACCAGATAGCCTTGAAGAAGCAATGAATTTAGTTTTGGAAGATGAAAATTTTAGACAAACACAAAATATGGTTTTTCAGAACCGCTCAAGCACTAACGTTCAAAAACAACACCCACCAAAACAATAAAAATCAAATTATAGTAATTTCCCTGTACAAAATTATCCACACTTACAAAATTTTCAACAAACTAACTTTAGAAATCCTACACCTTCTACTAGTCAAATGCCAAATAGACCTTTTAATAATTATCAACAATTTAACCAAAAACCACAATTTCCAAGCCAACCCATAAATATCCAACCTAAACAAGTTCAACATAAATTTTTAAACGAATAAACAAGTGTTTGGACCACCCCAAAATGTGTTTAAACCAACAAATAAACCTGATACTAGAATCATTCAACCAATGTCGACTACTTCTAGAAATCCTACGGTTAGTAGATCAAATATGCCTTACCACCCAGCAAATAACCGATCTTTTAGGCAACCCCCAAGACAAACCTTTATAAGTGAAGAACTTTACAACCATAATGATGACAATGAATACGACATGACACTAGGTTACCCCATTAACCAATACCCTGTCGAAGACCAATACCCAATTGAAGACCAACACCCTCCAGATCAATATCAATTAACTGATGAATTAAATGAATATTACTTTACTCCCCAAGAAACGACTGAATTAACTGACTCAAACACTGAATACGAAGACGAAAATTTTTACAAACCGCCTCCGATAAACAAGACGGTATAATAGAACTTTATTCAGGCTCTATAAATGGATTACCTTATATACAAATCCAAAATCCCCTATTAAACTACTAATTGATACCGGATGTCATACTTCCATGTTAAGACCATCTATTGTAGAAAAATATTATCCAGACAGAATATTTAGAGAACCCTCTCAGTTAAAAACTTCATTAGGTGAAAAAGAAATTCAATATAAAGCTATTATCCCAGCTTTTGAAGAATTTCAAAGCACTATTGAAACGGAATATATTTTATTCCAATTTCATGAATTTTTTGATGGAATTTTAGGTTTAAAAGAACTTAAAATCTTGACTTAAATATCGATTTTAGCAATCAAATCTTAAGAAATGAAAATGTACAAATCCCTTTCTACTATAGACAGCCTCACGAAACTTCTTTTACTATCGAAATACCACATATGAAACTTTAATAAAGAAATACCCTGTCGATATCAGTGAAGGAGAAATAATAAATCCAGAGTGATTTATTGATAAACTATACGTACCTGAAACAATAACTTATGCCAAAAATTATCGCGCAACTTTCGAAATTTTAATAAAACTAATAAAACTATCTCTATAACAATGAATGAACCGTTCCCATCCAACCAAATAAATTAAAGAACAATTTGAATTTTATAATATTGAACAAGCCTTACCTGAAAATTATAATAATAATTCCATAACTGATATAACAAGTAAAATTAGGACCGACCATATGAACACGGAAGAAAAAAACGCAATTTTAACAGTTTGCAAAGAATTTTTAGACATATTTCATGATGAGAATACTAAACTTTTCTTCACAAACAAAATAAAACATGAAATTAAAACGACAGACGAAATACCAGTACACACTAAATCCTATCGGTTTCCTCATTGCCATAAAGAAGAAGTAAATAAACAAATAGAAAAAATGTGAATGACGGAATAATACGACCATCATCATCATCTTGGAGTAGCCCTATTTGGATTGTACCGAAGAAAGCGGACGCCTCAGGAAAGAAAAAATGGAGAATTGTCGTTGATTATAGGAAGTGAACGAAAAACGATTGATGACCGATACCCCATTCCTAATATCGAGGACATACTGGATAAACTAGGAAATGTAACTACTTCACTACCCTATATTTAACTTCAGGATTTCACCAAATAGAGATGGAAGAAAATTCTATTGACAAAACAGCCTTCA
>NW_027412598.1:0-31551 GCF_025532065.1 Leptinotarsa decemlineata | reverse complement strand
CATCAGAGGATTGTTGGAAAGGATAAGAAGGATTGGGTCCAAGTATAACATCAAAAACATCAGGTTTTTTCTCTCCTGTCACTCGAATACTCAGAAATGGGAATATGTATGAACAGGTTGATATCTTTAGCAGCTCCACAAATACCATCAAAATTGAACTGAGTCGCATTATTTCCTGAAACATTTTCTTTAAATTATTCTATACTATTTCATCATTATATTGTTTTCTTTTTATACCATATATCATATTAATATTATTATTGTGCTATGTATTTATCTTTAGTTCAGTTTAAGATTTTATAAACTTTTTTCTTTTTTCTCCATGACAAAATTGTACTGTGATTTTATCACTATATTATTGTATTTCGTTTTATATTATATTATGTATTTATTGCATTTATTATCTTTAATTTAGTTAAGATTTTACAAATGCTTTTTTTTTACCAATTGTAATAGGGACTACACGTTGAATAAATAAAACAAAAATATAAAATAAAAAATAGAACCTGCATCAGATCTGGGAACACTATCCGTAGTAGCCTCACCAAAACCAGGCCACCAAACGCGAACTGCGATTCCAAGAATTGCATTTACCGGATACCATTGAAAGTTCGCATTGCCGAGCATATGAAACACATACAGCGAGGAGAAACCAACAAATCAGGAATAGCAGAGCACGTTTGGACTCATCAACATAACATCAAGTGGGCTCAAGCTGAAATCATCCACAAGGAAGAATACTGGTTTAGGGGAAAATTTCAGGAAGCCGCATATTTGTTGTTCAACAACGCATTTAGCCAAGCTAGCGTAAAGATACGCAACATATGGAAACCTCTATTAAGCGGAACATGACCAATTCCCGCCAAACGGTCAGCTTCCGCCAAATCCGATGAAGCGGAGAGAGAGAAGAGGGGATAGGTGATAGCACTCGAATGACCTATGATAATTTTAATGATAATAATACCCGAGCAACTGGTGGCAAAACCGGACCGGCAGCCCTGGCGCACCCGGGAAGCAGAAGTCCATTCTCCCTCCGGTGACGGCCGTGGGGCCGAACCAACACTTGGTTCCCATTAATCGAGGAAGGGGCCCTTACAATCGACCCGCTCGGAGGGGTCGAAGACAAGGTGGTGGGGCCCATAACGATGATTTGCCTGGCAATGAAAACGGACGTTTTGAGTGGACGTATGAGCTGAGATAGCCTTATGCATTGCTACGAGAGAAGTGAGCCCGCGCGAAGAGGGTACCTACATGGCGAGATTGCATGATCTGTGGTGTGAAACACATCTGGGGCATGCCGCCTTTTCCGCCCTAAACCTTAGGGCGGAAAAGGCGGCTAACGAAGTGGTAGAAGTGATAGTTCTTCCACCCGCTGGCACGGCTGGAGAGGAGACTCGCACCATACCCCACCAGTATAGACGACAATCAGAACACGTAGGGTGCTCCACAGAATCAGGCCCCTGAAGCCACAAGAACTGGCTTGTTTGGATGCGGAGGTTCATAGTGTTCTAACAGAAAGGGCTGACATCTGGCAAATCAACACCGCCGTGTATAGCGTCGTCCAATCGCTTTCCGAATCGGAATGACAAATCCCGGCCTTGCGATTTGGAAGATTGAACGGCGTGTACACAACATGGAGGCTAAGATCACGTCAGCGAGACAACACGCGTCTCTTATCCAATGTGTGATGGATTTCAGGGCGGCCAACAAGCCTTTCACGCCCCCAGTGCGGCGAATAGCCGCCAAACTACGACTTATCCATCACACTTTGAGTCAAGGCGTGCTGCTAACCACCAAACAGCACTACCTTGATAGGATACGAATGCTAGTGGCTGCTAAGAAGTCGCTAGTGAGGCGAGCGAGAAGTATCGCGGAAAACCTTAGGTTCCGCGAGAAATCTTCTCGCTTATTCCAAGAGCCTCCACGTGTTGTGGATAATCCGCCGACCGCTGATCAGGTGGAATCCTTCTGGGAGGATATCTATGAACACCCGCAGCCACTCAACTTAGACATTCCAACACTAGCGCAGTTCGAAGCTTTCAACAGAGAGCTTTGACAGCCTGAGCTCAATGAACTGCGCAACCCTATAACCACGGATGACGTTCGAAGGGCCGTTGTTGGTTCCAAGAACTTTGCTGCTCCAGGCCCAGATGGGCTGAACACTTATTGGTGGAAATAACTACCAGGTACCCACCGCCATTTGGTCAGAGTTTTCAACTCATGGCTGGACGGAGAGTAGCCGGGACTACGGATAGGATGTGCAGCTCGTAGATGGAAGCATTCTACACCATCTGGATGCCGGAGAGACGTATACTTACCTCGGGGTGGAACAACGCCACTCACAAGAGGTAACAGCAGTGAAAACTCTCTCCGCGGCAAGTATCAGCACAGACTTCAACAGATCTGGTTATCGGAACTGTCTGGGAAGAATAAAGTTGCTGCAACAAATATGCTTGCCGTTCCAATCTTACTCTACTCAAATCATCTAAAAGAACAATTCGTTCAGGCCAGTCTCAACACCCTACACAGTAGGTTAATGGACTGACACCTATCAGAAAACAACTACTCCCCTGGCTAATACCACGAAGGGCGTTGGATTATATCCGACAGGTGTCAGTGCAGGATTCTTCACTGAAGTTATTCCTGCATATGCTGTTGGCGATACAACTGCCGCAATAGATTTTCAATTATCGGAACACACTTGCAGACCGGTTCGGCTGTTTGGCCACTCGTCAGTGCAAGTAGTGTATATCATCAACATAAAGTCGATGATTTCCGATAATTGAAAAATCGAATTCCGTCAGAGTATCATTCCTCGAACTAAGCTGAAGACTACAACAAACAACAGGTTTGTCGTCGCTCCATCTGCCTGTGAACGAGGTAACCAACTGCATATCCAAATTTGCCCAATTCCTCGTAAAAGGAAAGAAATCTTTCACGTATAGTAGAGTGGCCAAACAGCCCGAAACCGGTCTGCAAGTGTGTTCCGATAATTGAAAATCTATTGCGGCAGTTGTATCGCCAACAGCATATGCAGGAATAACTTCAGTGAAGAATCCTGCACTGACACCTGTCGGATATAATCCAACGCCCTTCGTGGTATTAGCCAGGGGAGTAGTTGTTTTCTGATAGGTGTCAGTCCATTAACCTACTGTGTAGGGTGTTAAGACTGGCCTGAACGAATTGTTCTTTTAGATGATTTGATTTATAGCCAGTCTTCAAGTATGCCCATGACTATACGTGAAAGATTTCTTTCCTTTTACGAGGAATTGGGCAAATTTGGATATGCAGTTGGTTACCTCGTTCACAGGTAGATGGAGCGACGACAAACCTGTTGTTTGTTGTAGTCTTCAGCTTAGTTCGAGGAATGATACTCTGACGGAATTCGATTTTCAATTATCGGAAATCATCGACTTTATGTTGATGATATACACTACCTTGCACTGACGAGTGGCCAAACAGCCCGAAACCGGTCTGCAAGTGTGTTCCGATAATTGAATATCTATTGCGGCAGTTGTATCGCCAACAGCATATGCAGGAATAACTTCAGTGAAGAATCCTGCACTGACACCTGTCGGATATAATCCAACGCCCTTCGTGGTATTAGCCAGGGGAGTAGTTGTTTTCTGATAGGTGTCAGTCCATTAACCTACTGTGTAGGGTGTTGAGACTGGCCTGAACGAATTGTTCTTTTAGATGATTTGATTTATAGCCAGTCTTCAAGTATGCCCACTGACTATACGTGAAAGCTTACTCTACTCGTTTGGAGTAGTGAAGTGGACTCGAGAGGAGTTGTATCAACTCGACGTAAAGACCCTAAAAATGATGCATCTCTATAGGAGTTTACATCCCAAATCGTCAGTTCCACTGTTGTACTTTTGGAACCCGTTCAGCAAAAAGCTCAGATAAAAGCCGCAGAGATCACCTTACTTCTGCGGAGACACAAGAATAAGCCAATGCATGGGGTCTTCTTCAATAACATTGGAGTCCTTGGCTTATCAAAGCGCCTGACATTCGCTTTTCTCAGGTCGAGTGGGCTGAAGTCAGAAACTGAGGGGTTCATCATGGCTTGCCAGGATGGTGTCCTTCAACACCTTAGTCTACTGCTGTCGCGTGATGGGTATAGAGGTTCCTGACACAAGGTGCAGGGCCTGCCGCGAGGCGCCCGAGACCCTAATGCACTTGCTATCAGCATATCCAGCATATGCGGTCATGGCCTATATCCATCGACATAACGCGGCCCTAAGAGTGTTATAACCATCTACGGTACTCTTACGGTATTGACGAGACACCGGTGTTGCCCTATGCTCCGGGGGATATCGAACCTGTTGTGGGGAACGAGAAGTGCCGATTTTATTGGAACTATTCGTTCCCCACCCTCAGGCTCATGCAAGCTAATAAGCCTGATGTAGTCCTTCTCGACCACCAGAGCAAAACGATATTTGTCGTGGAGTTTTAGCTCCTGGTGAGACGAATATCGTCAGACAAGAGGGGGGAAAACGGACAAAATATCGAGATTTACTCTTCGAACTCCGCAGACTCTATCCAGATCACTCTGTTAAAGATGGTTGTTCTGATTATTGGAGTCTTTGGTGGAATGGTGTCCTCTCTACTCTCGAATCTCAAAATCATACCGGCTTGCCGCACACTAAGGCAGAAATCTTCAGTGCGCTTGCTCAGGGCCTATGATTCTCGGACCTAATGATCACTTCCCCACGGTGTGGGGAGTGATAATTTATATATATTATAATATATATATATATATATATATATATATATATATATATATATATATATATGGCAACGCATTGAATAATATTGTGCCATTATGTGCAAGTGATTCTTTGAATGTCGATGTTTTATGTCAGAAATAGTCAGATCTCGGAGGAATAAGTCCAGTTATCACCTGAAGACGATTGTGGATACTAACAATCGAAACGTCGTGAAGTAACTTGGTTTGGAATCTTTTAATTTGTAACTTTCATTTCTTGTCAATATTTTTTTTATTTTCATCTCGTGTTGATAGTTTAATTTTTTTTGGATTTTTTGGTTGTTGTTTGTATTTTTATTTCATTGTAATTTCAGTTTTTTCTGCTTAATATAATTATTATTTTTCAGATAATCTCTTTTTTAATTTTTTATAGATTCTTTTCGGTATTTCAAATCAAGTTATATCACGATCGGAAGATCGTGGGTTCGATTCCCGCCTCGAACAGATATTTTTTTGAGAGAATTTATCGGGTTGAAGCGAGGATCACTCTGCAACCGTGTTAGGAATCACACGTTAAAGGTAAGACCTCGTTAGTCCTTAGCTCGCATAAGTTTCACAACTTCTGAGAGTTGTTGTTTGTATGGGAGCGATAGCTGATTAACGGAAAAACAGATTTTAAACAGATTTTTAAACATATTAGACAATGGAAATCCGAAATTATGAAATACGGATTGTGTTGCACATATAGCGTAGGACTCTTTTCTCGTCATTAAGCTGTAAATGATCATCAAATGCATGTAAATGCCTTAGGATTGACAAATATACTGTAACGAAACAATGACTCATCGCGAAAGGAATGCACTCGACAAGCCACCGCGAATAATCTAGGCCAGTGCCGAAACCCCTAGAGAGATCCGGAGCGTTCGTTGACGATATAAAAAGGCCGCTCTCCGTCCCGAGCGGCAATCAGTCAGTCAGTTGGAGTCTGTATCTAGAAAGCGAATCGAGCGGTTAACAAATAGTGAAGATAAATTAAGCGTTAGTTGCTAAGTGGTGTATATAAATCAGTTGTGACAGTGAAGTATTGTTAAAAATAAATTTGTATGAGACAGTTAATTCTATAATTCGTTACAATTGGTGATCAGAAGTGGAATTTTAAAATAAATTTGTGAACGCTTGGTGGACAATCTTTGTATTACAGTGAATTGACTATAAAACTTTCGCGCAGAGAGACTGGTGATTCATTGTATTTCGCGAAGTGGACAGTACCGGACTACGGAGACATAAACTGATAGACCTTTCTCGCGAAAAATAGACTTGTGAAAATAAATAAATTTTCGGACTCAAAGAAAGTGCGCCTAGTGGACTTGAAAGTTGCTGAGCTGAAGCAAAAATTTGGAGGAGAGGGAGCTAGATTGTTCTGGAAAGAAATCAGTACTCCCGAAAACATGTTTATTAGAAAGTTTCTGGGGGTTATTTGAGTTCAATAATGAGCAAACTCGATAGACTTCAACAAAATTCGGTAAGCCTTGAAGAGAAGCTTCTGGAAAATTCGAAAAGCTTGGAAGATAAATTCTAGAAAACTCGAAGAGTTTGGAAGACAAGCTTCTGGAAAATTCGAAGAGTTTGGAAGGCAAGATTCTGGAAAATTCGAAGAGTTTGGAAGACAAGCTACGCGAAAATTTGGTGAGTTTAAAAGATGAACTTCGAAATGCCTGGAGGAGAAGCTTCTAGAAAATGCAGAAGGCTTAAAGAAAGAAGTTTGTGTTGTGGCGAGTATACTCGAAGAAAGAATAGGTACCATCGAGACAGAGATAGACAAAATCAGAGAGGAAATCGGTAGCATTAACATTGGCATTGCGTGGAGAAGCAACGAATATTTTGCAAATCCTCACAACCCAAGAGCAGGAAGACTATGACCAACTCATAAAACATCTTGAACTACGGTATGGACTGGCACACCTAGAACACGTTTACCATTCACAGCTGAAGAATAGCTGCCAGAAATCAGGAGAATCCCTACAGGAGTTTGAAGCCGATATAGCTCGATTGGTTCGTCTAGCATATCCTGCTACACCGGATAGTGTAATGGAGCGGTTAGCAGTTCAGGCATTCTTGGCATTCGCATTCTTGGCATTCCAGGCATTCGCGACCAAGAAACAAGCAGACCTTGACACTAGTTCATCCCAAACATCTCGTGGATGCACTGGCAAGCGCTCTGGGGTTTGAGGCTGCGAAACAATCCTGCAAGAGCCAGAGCAAAGTTCGAGCTATCAAGAAAGATGGACAAGTGCCTGCTGATACTGAGGCCACCATCAGAAAAGTATTGAAAGAAGTGTTGCCTAAGAGGAAACAAATAAGATGCTGGAACTGTGGGAAAATTGGACATGTGCGTAGCAAATGTCCAGCTTTCAAAAAATCGACACCAAATCAGGAAAACTAAAGAGGGTCGATGAGAAGGGGCAATCGTCGGCCTCTACCCAGCAAGCCCCCGTAAAAACGCATATGTTGCCGTGCTCCAATGATAAGACAAAGGTGTTTTCGTAGACGGCCTCATCAACAACGAGCCTTGCACCATGCTGCTAGATACAGGTGCGACGAGAACCATTCTCAGGCCAACCTTTGCCAAAACCCCGGCAAGAATTGAACCGTCAAGCTGGAAGCTACGCACCGCAACAGGGGAGCCAGCCACTGTACTTGGAGAACTGCCAATTGAATTGGTGTTGGGCAGCACTAAATTGAAACATCGTGCATTGGTGGCAGACATCGAGGACGATGCGATCATTGGAATGGACATAATGAATTCCAGAGGGTTCGAGCTGAATTTTCAAGACGGCGTCCTACGTGTCGGCGGAGAAGAGCTGGTACTGGTACTGAAACCATCCTGGAGGCTCGCTTGGACGGAAGTGCGAGAAGCGGCAAGGTGGTAATGTTCGAGCCAAGATACACGATGAGAAAATTGGACGAGGAATCGTGCTGGGGAAGACCCTGTTGCGTGTTGACAAAGTTGTGCCGGTCAGGGTCATGAATGTCAACTACTTTCCCGTGACCTTGAAGAAAGGAACAATGCTGGGCACTGTTCGTCCATTTCCTCTGTGATACGGAGTGTACGCAGTTCTGTTAGTCAAGCCAAAAACTTGCCTAAAGAGTTGGAGAAGTTGATTGGCATTTCCTCCAAGGACATACCACCAACTCACCGATCGAAACTGAGGGAGTTAGTCAAGAAGTACCAGGAAATCTTCGACATTGGAGAAGGAAAAGGCGGCAGAACGAATGTGGTTCAGCATATAATCGACACTGGAATGTCCGACCAATCCGGCAATCAGCTAGAAGACTCCCTCTGGACAAGAAAGAAGAGGCGGACAAGATAGTCAGCGACATGGAAAAAGATGGAGTCATCGAACCTTCTGACAGCCCTTGGTCTTCCCCAGCCGTATTAGTGAAGAAAGATTCTGCGTGGATTATCTATCCAGCTAAATAATGTGACGAAGAAAGACAGCTACCCTCTTCCAAAAATCGACGACACCCTAGAAACGCTAGCCGGCTCCACGATTTTCTCGACTTTGGATTTGAAGAGTGGATATTGGCAAGTTGAATTGGCCCCAGAAGATCGAGAAAAGACAGCTTTCACCATCGGCTCGGGATTGTGGCAGTTCACGGTTATGCCATTTGGGCTTTGTAATGCTCCAGCGACCTTCGAGAGATTGATGGAGACGGATCTCAGGGGCTCTCATGGAAGACGTCTCTAGTGTATCTCGACGATATAGTCGTGGTCGGAAAATTGTACGACGATCACTTTGAAAATCTGGACGAGATATTCATGCGTCTGAGGAGTTCTGGATTGAAACTCAGTCCCAAAAAATGCCATCTGTTCCAGAAAGAAGTCCGTTACCTTGGCCACGTTGTCTCTGGGGAAGGAGTGGCGGTTGACGAACAAAAGATCAAAGCAGTTAAGGATTGGCCCATTCCAAAAGACATACACCAGCTTCGGAGCTTCCTTGGTTTGTGCACCTACTACCGTATATTTGTGCTGGGGTTTTCCAACATCGCCAAACCATTGACCCGACTTACAGAAGGACAGATCCAGTTCCAGTGATCTGAGGAATGCGAAGACTCATTCAAGAAGTTGAAAAGGGCTTTGATCAACGCTTCTGTTTTGAGCTATCCCCTACCGGACAGAAAGTTCATTTTAGATACGTCTGAGGAGTTCTGGATTGAAACTCAGTCCCAAAAAATGCCATCTGTTCCAGAAAGAAGTCCGTTACCTTGGCCACGTTGTCTCTGGGAAGGAGTGGCGGTTGACGAACAAAAGATCAAAGCAGTTAAGGATTGGCCCATTCCAAAAGACATACACCAGCTTCGGAGCTTCCTTGGTTTGTGCACCTACTACCGTATATTTGTGCTGGGGTTTTCCAACATCGCCAAACCATTGACCCGACTTACAGAAGGACAGATCCAGTTCCAGTGATCTGAGGAATGCGAAGACTCATTCAAGAAGTTGAAAAGGGCTTTGATCAACGCTTCTGTTTTGAGCTATCCCCTACCGGACAGAAAGTTCATTTTAGATACGGACGCCTGCAACGTGGGACTTGGAGCAGTCCTTTCTCAGATCCAGGATGGACAGGAGAAAGTTATTGGCTACTTCAGCAAAACGCTCAGTAAACCAGAGCGCAATTACTGTGTCACCAGGCGAGAGCTGTTGGCCGTTGTCAAAGGTGTAGAACATTTCTACAAATACGTGTATGGAAGAAGATTTCTGTTGAGAAAGGACCATGCAGCTCTCAATGGCTTCTGCAGTTCATAAATCCCGAGGGCCAAGTAGCGCACTGGAATGAGAGACTGCAAGAATTTGACTTTGAAAAAAAACATCGAGCTGGGACTAGCCATAAAAACGCAGATGCCCTGTCACGGAGACCATGCCCCGATGACTGCTCACATTGCCCACGAGCAGAAGAGAATGAAGCAGCTATTTGTAGAACTAGAGCTGTAGACCAAGATCCAGATCTTGGTTTAGTCATCGGATGGAAGAAAATTAATCGAAGACCATCGTGGCAGAAGGTAGCAGGTTATTCGCCAGCGGTTAAGTCCTACTGGGCACAATGGAACTCCCTTAACTTGGAAAACGGGGTTCTGAAGCGGGTCTTGGAGTCTGAAGACCGTGTAGAAGAAAGGCGCCAGACAGTGGTACCCAGGAACAGACGACAGGAGGTGCTCAAAGAAATCCATGATGGAGTCATTGAAGGACATCTGGGAGTAACGTAGACCCTCCAGAAAGTGAGACAACGGTTTTACTGGGTTAATTGTCAAGCCAACGTCAAGGACTGGTGCAGAAAATGTGCTGTATGTGCTGCCAGTAAAGGACCTCGGATACGACCGAAAGCTCCAATGCGCCAGTATAACGTGGATAGTCCATTTGAGAGAATCGCCATCGACATCGCCGGACCGTTCCAGAGTCCCACCATGGGAACACATACATCCTGGTAGCCATGGACTACTTCAGCAAGTGGGCAGAAGCCTATGCCATGCCCAAACAGGAAGTCTTTACCGTCGATGACGTCCTGGTAAAGAAATGTGTCCCATTGGAGCTGCATTCGGACCAGGGCAGAAATTTTGAGTCCAACCTGTTCCAAGAAATATGTAAACTGTTGGACATTCGAAAGACCAGAACCACAGCCTTACATCCACAGTCCGATGGAATGGTGGAACGAATAAATAAGACCATAAACCGCCACTTATCCAAGGTAGTCTCTGATCATCAAAGAGACTGGGACCAATACCTCCACCTGTTCCTGCTGGCTTACCGTTCGGTAGTGCACGAGTCAACCGGCCAAACCAATGCCAGTATTATAATGGGACGAGAGCTGCGGCTTCCTTGCGACTTGAAATTTGGGACGCCGCCAGAACAAGACACTGCGGAGAAAACTATGTCAGCAAGCTTCGGCAGAGAATGGACGAGTCCGTCTAGGCCTATGACATCAAGGCGAATGATGGAGGATTCAAAATCGGTGACCTAGTTTGGCTGTGCAATCCTAAGCGACGCCGTGGTTTATCACCGAAGTTGCAGAACTCGTGGGAAGGTCCGTACAAAATCATGAAAAAGATTAATGACCTCGTCTACCGAATCCATAAGTCACCTCTAGGAAAGCCTAGGGCGTCAATTTTAATAGATTGGCTCCTTATGCTGGCAATCACGACCAAGTTCGCGCCCTCAGACCACCACTATGACGTATTAATTGCTTTTTAATTGGTTGTTGTTTGGTGAAGTCAAGGTGATGTGACCATGAAGGGTGTGGTGTATGGTTCGTTCAGAAATTTTTTCCCGGTTCTAATCCCCCCTCACCAATACGACGTGTTATTTGCTTTTTTTTGTTGTGCAGTGAAGTCAAGGCGTTGTGACCTTGAAGTGTCTGGTGCATGGATCGTTCAGATTTTTTTTTCATATGAGATTTTGTGTGTGTATGTGTGTGTGTGTGTAAGAGAATGCACGGTACAGGGTTTCATCATGTGCTTGTTTGTCTATGTACAAACATACGTCTGCATACTTCGAAGATCCTCCAAGTAATGAATGCTCCATCGGTGTGAGGGCACCAAGTTAGTAGTGGAGTGACGTCACAGCAATAACCGTTCAACAGCTAGAGAGCGACATGTTCACTCCACGACACGCAGGAGGGCGAGCACTGTGCTAACGTCTGTCCTCTCCGAGAGCGCAACGACAACTGCTTGTTCGTATCGCTCTCGAAGCAGTGAATGATGTGACGTAACGCATCGCCCTACCCTCGCTATTGATGGTGACACGCGGGCGGGCGAGGACTGTGCAAACGTCTGCCCTCTCCGAGAGCGCAACGACCACTGCTTGCTCGTACCGGCAACTGTTATCGCATCAAGTTGGGAGATGGGCTTGGCTGTGACGTAAGGCATCTCTAGTGGATGCATCGATGTGTCCTTACCTACGCTCACTCTCGACGGTGATGCGCAGGCAGCGTGGACTATGGTATTTAAGAAGCGGGTGAGTGTTGGTTATGTCAGTTTTCATCGAGTGAGTTAGTGAGAACATATCATAGAAAATGTATTCTTGTGAATGTGGTGAATCTTTTAGTCGTAGCGACAACCTTCGTCGTCATCAGCTCCAGAGTTGCCAAGGAGGTCCATCAGTGAAAAGAGTGAGATTAGATGACGCTGCAGCACCTATGTACACATGTAATTGTTGTAATGTGATGATTCCATTGACTCAAGTGAATTCTCACAATAGAACTCTACAACATAAGAATAATACATGTGTTCAATTCAGTGATGGTGTTCAAATTATAAAGAGCGCCTTCAAACGTCGGATTGCGACATACAGTGTGCAGAGTTCCATTGTTTCCACCGATTACATGTTATTCTTTAATGAAATCAGGCAGAAAGTTATAGAATTATTGGAATCGGCCATCAGGGTTCACAAAATCATCAAAGTGAATATGGAAGTATTTGGGAGTTATATTCTACAAACACAAGACCTGAAGGAAACCAAATTATTTAATTCACAGAATAGAACAGTTGATCAATCTACTGATTTGAATTCCTTATTTGATAGATTTCGAAATGGGATTATCGCTCAAACTACAGAATTCCAGGAACGTGATTCAGGTAAGCATTTCTACCAAGTTTTAATTGTATGGATTAGTAATTTTGTTTTGTATTTAAGGTTGGACTTGTGAAAAAATCATGTTGTTGGACATTAATAAATACAGCCCGCTCAGTGGATGTTCATATGTGAAGCTGCCTGAATGTATCGAGCGTAGGAAGGCCGTGGTTAATGTCCGTAATGAAGATCAGCATTGTTTTGCATGGGCTATGACTTCAGCACTACATCCTGCAATCGATAGAACGTCAGAAGTTTCATCGTACCCACATTTCAGTACAGTCATAGATGTAACAGGTATGAATGTTCCGGTAAAGTTGAAGGATATTGTGAAATTTGAAGACAAGAATGATATTTCAGTTAATGTGTACGGTTTAGAAAGTAAATTCGAGAAGGGTAAAATAATGTATGAAATAATTGGACCATTACGTTACTCTCAGAGAAGACTTAGAAGACATGTCAATTTGTTACTTATCACAGATGATTTCGGTAATAATCATTATTGTTGGATCAAAGATCTTTCAAGATTAGTTTCAAGCCAATTATCGGCTCATGAACATAAGAAATATTTTTGTGATGGCTGTTTATTATATTTTTCTAATGAACAATTACTATTACGTCATAAGATGAATGATTGTAATCACTTGAGTACTACAACACCATCAACCAATTTCAAAGTCAATAAATATGGGAAAACGGTACCTGAAAATATACTAACTTTTGAAAACTTTGAGAAACAAATGAAGGTACCATTTGTAGTGTATGCCGATTTTGAATCAGTACTGAAGCCGATTCAAACCACTAAACCAATCCTGAATACTCGTATTCGATCAAGACATTCAAACATGAGCCTTATTCATTTACTTATTTGATTAAATGTTCATACAATGATGATTTATCAAAAAATTTGTTTCGTATAGGGGTGTGGATGCAGCCCAGAAATTCGTTAGCAAAATCGAAGATGATTTGAAAAATATTTATGAAAATCATCTCAGGTTTCATATTCCTATGGATGTACAAACTCCTGAGGAAGAGGAACAGTTTGCTTCTGCCACAAATTGTGGCATTTGTTCTAAACAATTTAATGATGGCGAAGTCAAAGTGAGGGATCATTGTCACCTCACAGGAAAAAAAAGGTCCCCTGCTGCTCATTCATCTTGTAATTTGAATTTTAAATTACCAAATTTCATTCCTATAATTTTTCACAATCTGAGTGGATATGATTGTCATTTATTCATAAAGGAATTGTATAAAAACAAAGATAAAGTGTTTCACGTATAGTCAGTGGGCATACTTGAAGACTGGCTATAAATCAAATCATCTAAAGGAACAATTCGTTCAGGCCAGTCTCAACACCCTACACAGTAGGTTAATGGACTGACACCTATCAGAAAACAACTACTCCCCTGGCTAATACCACGAAGGGCGTTGGATTATATCCGACAGGTGTCAGTGCAGGATTCTTCACAGAAGTTATTCCTGCATATGCTGTTGGCAATACAACTGCCGCAATAGATTTTCAATTATTGGAACACACTTGCAGACCGGTTTCGGGCTGTTTGGCCACTCGTCAGTGCAAGGTAGTGTATATCATCAACATAAAGTCGATGATTTCCGATAATTGAAAATCGAATTCCGTCAGAGTATCATTCCTCGAACTAAGCTGAAGACTACAACAAACAACAGTTTGTCGTCGCTCCATCTGCCTGTGAACGAGGTAACCAACTGCATATCCAAATTTGCCCAATTCCTCGTAAAAGGAAAAAAATCTTTCACGTATAGTCAGTGGGCATACTTGAAGACTGGCTATAAATCAAATCATCTAAAGGAACAATTCGTTCAGGCCAGTCTCAACACCCTACACAGTAGGTTAATGGACTGACACCTATCAGAAAACAACTACTCCCCTGGCTAATACCACGAAGGGCGTTGGATTATATCCGACAGGTGTCAGGATTCTTCACAGAAGTTATTCCTGCATATGCTGTTGGCAATACAACTGCCGCAATAGATTTTCAATTATTGGAACACACTTGCAGACCGGTTTCGGGCTGTTTGGCCACTCGTCAGTGCAAGGTAGTGTATATCATCAACATAAAGTCGATGATTTCCGATAATTGAAAATCGAATTCCGTCAGAGTATCATTCCTCGAACTAAGCTGAAGACTACAACAAACAACAGGTTTGTCGTCGCTCCATCTGCCTGTGAACGAGGTAACCAACTGCATATCCAAATTTGCCCAATTCCTCGTAAAAGGAAAAAAAAAATCTTTCACGTATAGTCAGATACTCTGACGGAATTCGATTTTCAATTATCGGAAATCATCGACTTTATGTTGATGATATACACTACCTTGCACTGACGAGTGGCCAAACAGCCCGAAACCGGTCTGCAAGTGTGTTCCAATAATTGAAAATCTATTGCGGCAGTTGTATTGCCAACAGCATATGCAGGAATAACTTCTGTGAAGAATCCTGCACTGACACCTGTCGGATATAATCCAACGCCCTTCGTGGTATTAGCCAGGGGAGTAGTTGTTTTCTGATAGGTGTCAGTCCATTAACCTACTGTGTAGGGTGTTGAGACTGGCCTGAACGAATTGTTCCTTTAGATGATTTGATTTATAGCCAGTCTTCAAGTATGCCCACTGACTATACGTGAAAGATTTTTTTCCTTTTACGAGGAATTGGGCAAATTTGGATATGCAGTTGGTTACCTCGTTCACAGGCAGATGGAGCGACGACAAACCTGTTGTTTGTTGTAGTCTTCAGCTTAGTTCGAGGAATGATACTCTGACGGAATTCGATTTTCAATTATCGGAAATCATCGACTTTATGTTGATGATATACACTACCTTGCACTGACGAGTGGCCAAACAGCCCGAAACCGGTCTGCAAGTGTGTTCCAATAATTGAAAATCTATTGCGGCAGTTGTATGCCAACAGCATATGCAGGAATAACTTCTGTGAAGAATCCTGCACTGACACCTGTCGGATATAATCCAACGCCCTTCGTGGTATTAGCCAGGGGAGTAGTTGTTTTCTGATAGGTGTCAGTCCATTAACCTACTGTGTAGGGTGTTGAGACTGGCCTGAACGAATTGTTCCTTTAGATGATTTGATTTATAGCCAGTCTTCAAGTATGCCCACTGACTATACGTGAAAGATTTTTTTTCCTTTTACGAGGAATTGGGCAAATTTGGATATGCAGTTGGTTACCTCGTTCACAGGCAGATGGAGCGACGACAAACCTGTTGTTTGTTGTAGTCTTCAGCTTAGTTCGAGGAATGATACTCTGACGGAATTCGATTTTCAATTATCGGAAATCATCGACTTTATGTTGATGATATACACTACCTTGCACTGACGAGTGGCCAAACAGCCCGAAACCGGTCTGCAAGTGTGTTCCAATAATTGAAAATCTATTGCGGCAGTTGTATTGCCAACAGCATATGCAGGAATAACTTCTGTGAAGAATCCTGCACTGACACCTGTCGGATATAATCCAACGCCCTTCGTGGTATTAGCCAGGGGAGTAGTTGTTTTCTGATAGGTGTCAGTCCATTAACCTACTGTGTAGGGTGTTGAGACTGGCCTGAACGAATTGTTCCTTTAGATGATTTGAAAGATAAAGTGGATGTCATCCCACAAACTAATGAGAAATATATATCTTTCACAAAACATCTCTTTACACACTCCTATACGGATAAAGATGGTAGGGTGAAGAAGAATTATTTGAAAATGAGATTCATTGATAGTTTCAGATTCATGCCTAGTTCTTTGGAGAATTTAGGTGCAAATTTAACATCTGATCAGTGTATCGAGATGCGCAAACATTTCCCACAATTGAAAATTTCAATTTGATGAGAAAGAAAGGTGTATTTCCTATAGTTTTGTTGATGACATCGAAAAACTGAATCATCCAAGACTTCCAACCAAAAATCAATTTTATGATAAACTCAATTGTGAACATATATCAGATAATGTTTATGGGAGAGCTCAACTTGTTTGGAATTTATTCGAATGTCAGGATTTGGGTGAATACTCTGATTTATATTTAAAGTCAGATGTGTTACTATTATGTGACATTTTTGAAAACTTTAGAAATATATCTGTTGATAAATATAAATTGGATCCGGCACAATACTTCACTGCACCCGGATTATCGTGGGATGCCATGTTGAAAATATACTAATATTGAATTGGAATTACTAACTGATATTGATATGGTTCACTTCTTTCAATAAGGTATTCGTGGTGGAATAAGTCAATGTAGTGAAAGGAAACATAAAGCAAACAATAAATTTTTACCGAATTATAATCCAAATGAACCATCTTCATTCATTTCATATTTGAATGCAACAAATCTATATGGTCATAGCATGTCGCAACCATTACCAACAGGTGAATTTTCATGGTTAGCACCTCATGAATTCTCAATCTTGATATAATGAATGTGGATATTGATAGTCCTTATGGATATGTATTGGAAGTGGATATACATTATCCCCAAGAACTTCATGATAAACATTCCGATTTACCATTCTTAGTTGAACGTTTGATACCTCCATATGCAAAATAGAAAGTTCCCAAATTAATTCCAAATTTGAACGATAAAAGAAAATATATTGTTCACTATAGAAACTTACAGCAAGCTGTCAATCATGGTTTGATAGTGATGAACACACATAGAGTATTGAGGTTTAAGCAATCATGTTGGATGAAGCCTTATATAGATTTGAATACTGAAATGCGTAATAGTTCTAATAACAAATCTGAAAAAGATTTCTACAAACTAATGAATAATGCAGTCTAGATATAACAATGGAAAACGTAGACAATAGAATTGATGTTAGACTCATTACACATTGGGAAAATATAAAAAGAACTATAGGTGCTAGTTGTCTCATATCTCGACCAAATTTTAAACAACGCTCTATTTTTACAGAAAATTTTGTTGCCATTCAATTGGCTAGAGTAAATGTTCATTATGATAAACCACTATATTTAGGATTTTCCATTCTAGAATTATCTAAAACAGTTATGTATGATTTTTTCTATGGATGTATCAAACAACAGTTTGGAGAAGATGCGTCCTTACTCTACACTGATGCCGACTCCCTTATTCTCAAAGTAAATACAGACAATTTCTATGAATTTATCAAAAATAATATAAATAAGTTCGATACATCTAATTATAAAATAGGAAACCAATTCAATATTCCAGTGACAAAGTCAGTTCTGGGTAATTTCAAAGATGAATTCCCAAATGATCCAATAATCAGTTTTTACGGTACAGGTGCTAAAGCGTATTACGTGAAATCTGTTGATGGTGAACTGAAGAAGGCCAAAGGTGTGAAACGATCTGTTATAAAGAATGAATTGACATGTGAAGACTATGAAAAAATCATTGAAGAGGGAGGTATGATATTCAGGAAGATGAACTCGTTCAGAAGCGTATTGCATGATATTTACACTGAATTGAAAAATAAAGTCGCTTTATCGTATCATGACGACAAGAGATTCATCATTCCGAATACCACTCGAACTCTTCCATGGGGTCATAGCGATATAGAGTTTTATCGAAATGATCCTTATGATAACATTCGTTGGGTGTCTGAAATCGTTCATTCTTTTTCTCAAGAGAGCGCCTTAGACCAACTAATTAATTTGTTGACTGTAGAGATGAATAACTGAATTATAATTCGAAGTATTATTGCTTATTCCTTCAAACCGGAACATTCTTATTTGTGATTATTGTATTATGTATTGTATATGTATCACTTTGACCAAGTTACTAAGATGAATAAAAAATGATAAAAATATTATTTGTTTCATTTCTATTTTCCTAACCAATTACTGCAAAGTATATAGCATAATGTAAATGAAAGAAATATCAGTTTGAAAAGAATCATCGTAGAGTGCACAATGTCTAAAACAATCGATAAGTTTGGTAGAAAAAGAAAATTGGGTGGTAATGTCATTCGAGGTCCTCCCGGGATTGGTTTTAAATTAACAGAAGATGGTCATTATGACATGCAAAGAAAAATATTGAAAAATACAAGTGAGCCAATTGACAAGGTGATTGTGTAACTGTATCATATCTTGAGGGGGAAATTAACGGAACAAAGGAGGTTAAACTTCTAGCCCTACAAGCTGCAATACAATCCACAATAGGCAGTATTGCTCGCGATGCCCGTCAAGCATTTGACGATAAAATTGCAGAGGCTCGGATAACTTCCACTCGTAAATTTGACAAACTTACAAATGATGTAGACACTGTAGAACAGTGTCTACAAATAAAAAATTTGATGCTATGTCAAACATAACAGCGACTACAATGAAAAAGTATGATGTACTGGAACAGAGAGTTGAAGTTTTGGAGAAAAACCATAAAGTCAGGCCATCAGGTGGACTGGGATATCCAGGACTGGACATTGATCCAAATGTTAGAATAATAGAACCAAAACCAACAGATGACGTATTAATTGAACCAACATGGTGAATTTACTCCCACGTTAGGTTAGGTTAGGTTAATACATACTGTAGGTTGTCATACATACGTTAGGTTAGGTGTTAGGTTAGATTAGGTTAGGTTAATACTTACGATAGGTTAGGTTAGATTAGGTTAGGTTAGGTTAATACATACTGTAGGTTAGGGTCATACATACGTTAGGTTAGGTGTTAGGTTAGGTTATTATTTACGGTAGGTTAGCGTCACACATACGTTAGGTTAGGTGTTAGGTTAGGTTAGGTTCATACATACCTTAGGTTAGGTGTTAGGTTAGGCTAAGTAGGTTCATACATACGTTAGGTTAGGTGTTAGGTTAGGCTAAGGTAGGTTCACACATACGTTAGGTTAGGTGTTCGGTTAGATGTTAGGTGGGAATGAATGGTGAAAGCATTCCGCACGTGCGAAGCGCGCGTTTACTAGAGGCCAGAGATCCCGCCTACCAGGGGCCGGAGGCCCCGCCCGCCTGGGTTAGGTTAGGTTAATACATACTGTAGGTTAGGGTCATACATACGTTAGGTTAGGTGTTAGGTTAAGTTATTATTTACGGTAGGTTAGCGTCACACATACGTTAGGTTAGGTGTTAGGTTAGGTTAGGTTAGGTTCATACATACCTTAGGTTAGGTGTTAGGTTAGGCTAAGGTAGGTTCATACATACATTAGGTTAAGTGTTAGGTTAGGCTAAGGTAGGTTCACACATACGTTAGGTTAGGTGTTCGGTTAGATGTTAGGTTGGGAATGAATGGTGAAAGCATTCCGCGCGTGCGAAGCGCGCGTTTACTAGAGGCCAGAGATCCCGCCTACCAGGGGCCGGAGGCCCCGCCCGCCTCGGGCGTGGCCCGAAAGGGCCCGCCCACCTTCCCGAAGCCCCTCCCCTAAGCCCCGCCCCTTCCCGAAGCCCCAACTCCCAACACTTGCGCATGCACACCCCTACCATCAACGCGCATGCGCGCTCCCACCATTTTCCCACTACTCGCGCATTGATGTCGATACCCTCCGGAGAGCTTTCCACAACATTCAGTATGACAAGTCATCTCATCGAGAGGAGTCCACTCCAGTATAGCGCAGTACCTTCCAGTGACCAACTTGAATTTTGAGTAAGTTAACAATGTTATTTTTCTTATATCAACTAACTTTGTATTATTTTTCATTTTCAGAATGGCAACCAATACCCAGGAGACAAATAATGCTGTGGCATCCATAATGCCGGTGTCCAGTGACCAGGAGAAGGCATCCACTTCGGGGCCGGTGACCAGTGATCAGGCAGCCACTTCGGGGCCGGTGACCAGTGACCAGACAACCACTTCGCGAGTTAGGTGCAGATCTACCAGCCCTGACTCATTCGAGGAGGAGGAGGAAGTCGGGGCTGTGAAGAAGGTTTGCCAATGACCTGCAGCGAGGCTTGGTCCTATTCCTAAGTACCGAGCTACTTGCAATAGGACCAATCCTTATGCAGGTAGTTGGTCGACCTCTCGTAAGAGGGCCTCTACACCACCAGCAGCAGCACTGGAAACTCCGAGGACGTCTTCTCCGGAGTTAGTCATATTGACTCCGTTGGTGGCGCCACTACCACCGCTGCCAGCGACACCGGCGGATCCTGAGGTGTTGGTGCCACAAGTGCGACAGCCTATCGAGAGGTGAGTGAAAAGATGAATACTTTACTACAGAGGTGCAAAGAAATAGAGCATGCTGCCCGATCTAGTGAGGCCGCGTTGGTTAACATGAACCGCCTAAAGGGTGTGAAAGGATTAAGCGACGTAGGGAATTAGAGAAAGAAATGGCCGAACTAGATCGTGATATTGCATCTCTGGAGGAAAGGTGTGAAGCGACGACCTCTTCGATAGAGCTACACAAAAGGTTATGGACCCTTTTTTGGAGATTAAGTATAAATATAAGATTAGTTTTGGGTTAGTTAGGAATATGTAATTATGGTATTTTTAAGTTTATATTTGTTAAGTTTATATCAAATAAAGGAAAAGGAAGTGAAATAAAGGGGTGTACATTGTTTTTTTGGTTTGGTACACATTGAACAATGCGATGGTTGGAGCATTTTTCATCACTTCCTCATATTATTATTAATTTTTTTTATTTCAATTCCAAGTTCTTCTAGACAAATACCTCACATCAATTTTTGTGTTCTCTAATCACTTGTAAATAATTTCATGTGAAAAAAATTTAAAAAATAAAAAAAAGACATGTTTCATAATGAAATCGACAAGTATATTTCATTTGTATTTTATCCATTCAAGTATCTCTTTCACTGAGTATGTCTTATGTCACTTTGTAATTTACCCCTACTCAATCCCCACTCCTCTCCCACTCCCTCTCAAAAGTATAAAAGTAGGAATCATCTGATGAAACATTCAGTTGATCAGCTAGCATCGAGATGGAACTGATTCAACCTCTGAACCCTATAGCTGCCCGGACCCGGGGTATCAGTTCAATTACTGGGACAACACCCAGGTACCACGAGTCACCTCCACCATAGAACCGCACTATCTGCCCTATGGATTCATGAATAACGATTACAGGATGCAGGTTCAGCATGTCACTGGGAGTGATGAAGCTGACCTATCGGACGGGGATTATCCGGATCCCAACGGATGGGATGACGAATGGGATGACCCACTGCCGGAGACACCACCGATGATGACGATGACGAGGACGACGATGACGCTGGCGATATCAGACATCTACCATCCCCAATCCTCATCGAGGATAGTCCTCCACCATCCCCCATCCTGATCGATGATGATGATGTCCTCAATTCCGATGATGATTTGTAATCATTTCCTCGTTTCTTCCATCCTTTCCTTCCAAGGAGTACACACTTTTTTGGTTGGTGTACACGAGGCACTGCGAGGCTGGGCAGTGTTCTTCCTCCCTCTCTCTTAGTTTTTTCATAATAATCACTTAGAATTTCTCATAATAATCGCTCAGAGTTTCATGAAGATCGTCATTCTTAATGTTTTCGAATCTCAAACACTGTTCTACATTTACACTTCACCCCTCCGTTTTATTTCTTCCAATATAAATATAGTATCAATCCCAGTTCTATATCATTCTTCCACAATGTCGAGTACAGGACCCATCCAAGTACATGAAATAGATTCAACGTCTGATCATTTGAGTACAACCTTCGCTCAATTTCTGCACCGAATCTATGATCTTCCTGATGATTTCGCAGAGAAGAGTAGAACAAGGTTTTCAGGAGGACATAGATGCAGACTTTAAGATGGCTGTTGACGATAACAATCTAGATGATTATGCGGATGATGTGATTAGTATATCATCTGATTCAGATGATTATGACGACGACGACATCATGAGTATATCATCTGATTCAGATGACTATGAGGATGATATCATTAGAATATCATCTGATTCAGATGACGATACCATAATTATTGTTTCTGATGATGAGGAGCGTTAGTCCATATCATTGCATGGGTTAATAAAAAAACAGCCCTACAATTAAAGACTGAAACAATAAAAAAAATAGCTCTGTTCAGAGCTATCATTGTACTTTCAAACAGAAACAGGTTCATACCATTGTTAACATTATAGTCTCAAACAAAATGTATGTATGTAAAAGTATTCATCATTATATGCATACAATGATTGACAAAATGCCAACTTCAACTTTCATTTAAAGTAGTACTCATCATATGCATAGATATTCAATGACTATCAAATTCCAAATTTCGACTTTTCAGTCAAAGTAGTAATTTATTTGTCATATAATGTATAGATATTCAAAGACTAACAAATTTCCAACTTAGACTTTTTATTAGTCAAAGTATTCATTTGTCATATAATCTATGAATACTAATACAACTAACTACTGTTTGTGTGAATAATGTAGCCCTGAAAAGGGCTGTTGTTTTTTTTGACCAATAGGTCCAGGGTTATTCTGCCACAGGTTTCACATTATTGCATATTACGCAAACTGATACTCTCGTGAAATTCGTAAGCGGTCTTTCACATGCCTCACACCAATATTGACCCATCTCCATCATGGAGACCGTATCGTGGATATTAACGTGTTGATAACAGCCACCGTTATTGTTCCTTATTGAATAAAATCGGAAACAGCACCTACATAACTTTTTTATGCTGCCATCAATCGTTTCGATCTGCACATGAGCATTCATCACGCAATATAAATCGGCAGGATCTTCTAAGGTATCGGTGATGTTGAGCATTCGGTGACCGATTCTCAAAGCGCTATCACCTTCAGAAGAATCTGCTACAACCCCTTCATCTTCACCTTCACCGTCCACGACTAGCTCAACGACCACGTCTTCATCTTCATCGCTCTCAGCCTCAATTTCAACTTCGTTGACTTCAAGGTCAATCTACCTTCATCGACTCCAACACCTTCTTCAACTCCAATACCTTCTTCAACTATCACTTCCTCTAGCGAATGTTGACACCTCATCATCTGTCTCGTCTATCACCAATTATTAGTATCAATAGCAGATATTCTGTTTAATGCAAGTTATGTGTATATAAAACCCTCCTTTATGCTTATTCATCAAATGCTGACTAAGTTATAATAAACTTATAAAAGCTAGCCATCTTGAAGGAGGAGTCAGTTCTGTTAGTACGATTGTCAGAGTAACTTCTGTACAATAAAGTCTGTAAATCTAAATAAAGTCTTTTTAAAAAGTGGTTCCCGTGGCCCGAAACTATAATTGGCGCAGTCGGTAGGATAGTGGAAGAAAATCGATCCTGAATTTTCTTCAGTACCAACTGTTTGTCCACTACAAGAAACCAGCTTCGTCCACCAACCACCCACCAAAGGGACCGGATCGTCAGACTCAGCTACTACAGTCCTCCAGGAAAGAATACTGACACACCATCGAGGTAAGTCGAGAGTTTTCCTACCTGATTCCAAAATTTCCTTAAATCTTTATCGTAAATATTTGTGGAAGTTTCGGAAAAGTGATTATTATAATCAAAAAACGAAAACAGACATCATTTTCTCTTATAGCAATTGAAATTGGTGACAGGACTATAGAAGTCACGTAGATTAAGAAAGACAATTTAAATCCTGATTTAAATTGAAGTAATTAAGTGAAAAACGCCGAATCAAAATTTCATACATTCAAATCATTTTTCTCTTTCCTCACTCATAGCAAACAATAAATGCATAGTGTTCACTAAATAGTAAAACAAAGAAGCTAAAGAATAACTTGCTGCTACTTATATCATATGCTTAATAGACAGAAAATAATCTATTTATATCACACGCTGATATAAAGAGAGTATTCATTTCACACACACACAACGACGCTTCAGAAATATTCTTGTGATAAACTTCGCAATATTATTACCGTGATTCTTTTCTGAATAAATGAAGAAAGCAAACTCTTATCTTGAATAGATTCGCTGAGTAATCTTTTCCGATAAGATCGCGACAATAATACATGACCGAACCTGAAATTGAAGATTTAGTACAGTCGCTTGTCTCTCTATCCGTTTCAAATATGTCCACCGAAATTAATTATACTTTATTTAAAATTTATTCTGACACCATACCTTTGTATGATGGATCTCCAGACACCCTCGAAATTTTTATAAATGCAATTGACAAATTTCATAATAAATATTATAGCGCTGACGATACACTAAATCAGTGTATCTTGAGTATTATTATTGGTAAACTCAGAGATAGAGCACAATTATTGATTGGTGCAAGAACGGAATTAAACACATGGATTTTAATAAGAAATGAATTAAGAAATACATTTGGTGATAGACAAAATTTAGATAACCTTGAACAACAACTTTTTACACTTGTCCCTAATAGAAACGAACACCCCCTCGATTTTGCGAAAAGAATACAAGTACTGAGAAGTAAATTAATCTTTAAAATTAATTCTATTGCCGCTGTAGACCCACAGACTAAAGCGATATATATTCGTCAATATCAATCACAGTCTTTGAAAGTATTTATGAGAAATTTAACTATTAGATTACAAGATAAAGTAATTGTTCAAAAACCAGATAGCCTTGAAGAAGCAATGAATTTAGTTTTGGAAGATGAAAATTTTAGACAAACACAAAATATGGTTTTTCAGAACCGCTCAAGCACTAACGTTCAAAAACAACACCCACCAAAACAAATAAATCCAAATTATAGTAATTTCCCTGTACAAAATTATTCACACTTACAAAATTTTCAACAAACTAACTTTAGAAATCCTACACCTTCTACTAGTCAAATGCCAAATAGACCTTTTAATAATTATCAACAATTTAACCAAAAACCACAATTTCCAAGCCAACCCATAAATATCCAACCTAAACAAGTTCAACATAAATTTTTAACGAATAAACAAGTGTTTGGACCACCCAAAATGTGTTTAAACCAACAAATAAACCTGATACTAGAATCATTCAACCAATGTCGACTACTTCTAGAAATCCTACGGTTAGTAGATCAAATATGCCTTACCACCCAGCAAATAACCGATCTTTTAGGCAACCCCCAAGACAAACCTTTATAAGTGAAGAACTTTACAACCATAATGATGACAATGAATACGACATGACACTAGGTTACCCCATTAACCAATACCCTGTCGAAGACCAATACCCAATTGAAGACCAACACCCTCCAGATCAATATCAATTAACTGATGAATTAAATGAATATTACTTTACTCCCCAAGAAACGACTGAATTAACTGACTCAAACACTGAATACGAAGACGAAAATTTTTACAACCGCCTCCGATAAACAAGACGGTATAATAGAACTTTATTCAGGCTCTATAAATGGATTACCTTATATACAAATCCAAATCCCCCTATTAAACTACTAATTGATACCGGATGTCATACTTCCATGTTAAGACCATCTATTGTAGAAAAATATTATCCAGACAGAATATTTAGAGAACCCTCTCAGTTAAAAACTTCATTAGGTGAAAAAGAAATTCAATATAAAGCTATTATCCCAGCTTTTGAAGAATTTCAAAGCAACTATGAAACGGAATATATTTTATTCCAATTTCATGAATTTTTTGATGGAATTTTAGGTTTAAAAGAACTTAAAAATCTTGACTTAAATATCGATTTTAGCAATCAAATCTTAAGAAATGAAAATGTACAAATCCCTTTCTACTATAGACAGCCTCACGAAACTTCTTTTACTATCGAAATACCACCATATGAAACTTTAATAAAGAAATACCCTGTCGATATCAGTGAAGGAGAAATAATAATTCCAGAGGGATTTATTGATAAACTATACGTACCTGAAACAATAACTTATGCCAAAAATTATCGCGCAACTTTCGAAATTTTTAATAAAACTAATAAAACTATCTCTATAACAATGAATGAACCGTTCCCATCCAACCAAATAAATAAAGAACAATTTGAATTTTATAATATTGAACAAGCCTTACCTGAAAATTATAATAATAATTCCATAACTGATATAACAAGTAAAATTAGGACCGACCATATGAACACGGAAGAAAAAAACGCAATTTTAACAGTTTGCAAAGAATTTTTAGACATATTTCATGATGAGAATACTAAACTTTCTTTCACAAACAAAATAAACATGAAATTAAAACGACAGACGAAATACCAGTACACACTAAATCCTATCGGTTTCCTCATTGCCATAAAGAAGAAGTAAATAAACAAATAGAAAAAATGTTGAATGACGGAATAATACGACCATCATCATCATCTTGGAGTAGCCCTATTTGGATTGTACCGAAGAAAGCGGACGCCTCAGGAAAGAAAAAATGGAGAATTGTCGTTGATTATAGGAAATTGAACGAAAAAACGATTGATGACCGATACCCCATTCCTAATATCGAGGACATACTGGATAAACTAGGGAAATGTAACTACTTCACTACCCTAGATTTAACTTCAGGATTTCACCAAAATAGAGATGGAAGAAAATTCTATTGACAAAACAGCCTTCAACGTAGAACACGGCCATTACGAATATGTCAGAATGCCGTTTGGATTAAGAACGCTCCAGCGACGTTTCAACGCGTTATGGATTACGTTTTGAAAGACCTAAGAAACAAAATATGTCTCGTCTATATGGACGATATAATAATTTTTTCGACCTCCCTTCAGGAACACATCTCTAATCTAAAACAAGTCTTTAAAGTATTAAGAGAAGCTAAATTGAAAGTACAATTAGACAAATCGGAATTCTTAAAACAAAATGTAGAATTTTTAGGACATATTGTAACACCCCACGGTATAAAACCCAATCCGAATAAAATAAAAGCAATCCAAAATTTTCCCATACCAACTACTGCTAGAGATATTAAATCATTCCTCGGTTTGCTAGGATATTATAGAAAATTTATTAAAGATTTCGCGCAATTAACAAAACCGCTAACTCAATGTCTAAAAAAAGGAGAGAAAATCCTTCATTCTGCCGAATTCCTAGAAACCTTCGAAAAATGTAAACAAGTTTTAACTAATGAACCTCTTCTTCAACATCCCGATTTTAGTAAACCTTTTATCTTGACAACCGATGCTTCTAACGTAGCAATTGGAGCTGTGTTATCACAAGGCCCTCTAGGTAAAGATAAACCCATCGCGTATGCCTCAAGAACTTTAAATCCCGCAGAACAAAATTATTCAACTATAGAAAAGGAATTATTGGCAATTGTCAATTTTACCAAATACTTTAGACCTTACCTTTTTGGTAGAAAATTTACGATTGTTACCGATCATAAACCACTCCAATGGTTATTCAATTTAAAAGACCCCTCTTCAAAATTAGTAAGATGGCGCCTAAGATTAGAAGAGTATGAATATAACATCATACATAGAAAAGGAAAAAAGAATTCTGTTGCTGATGCCCTATCCAGAATTGAACTACATCCATTAGAAAATTATTCTTTACTAGGAAATTTCGATACGGAAGAAGATCGTTTAGAAGATTTCGCAGAATATTGCGTAGATGAAACGATAACCCTGAGATTGATGAAATTGCCAAAATAGTGCAAGAAATAGATGAACTCGCCAATGAAGAAGTCGAAAAACATCAATCAAGAGAAGAACCCCAACCCGAAAATTACCACACAGGACATTTTCAACCAGCTAAAGAAAAACAAAAACTCCCAGAGGAAAAGAAGATTAAAATACTTTCAGACATAATAGTCGTACCAGCCCAACAAGAAGAACCGAAAATAAAACACTCAAATGAAACACAACATTCTTCGCAAGAAGACCCAATTTTAGAAATCCCAATATCAGAGCAACCATTAAATAAATTTAAAAATCAAATATTCTTAATTCAAAGTAACGACATAATTTCACCAAAAGTAAGCATAACAAAACCCTTTGATAAGACACGTTTAAAAATCGTAATATCTACTAGAAACATTGAAAACGATATAGTAAAAATCTTTTTAGAATATTTGAAACCTAATACTGTTTATGGTATAATATTTCAAGAGGAATTAAAGAATGTAATAATTCCGATAATCCAAAAACATTTTAGAAACTCAGCCTTTAAACTTGTTCAAAGTAATATACTATTGAAAGACATTTTGAAGAAAAATGAACAACAAGAAAAAATTAAATACCATCATGAAACAAAAACTACACATAGAGGCATAAATGAAACAAAACTGTCTCTATCAAAAGTATACTATTGGCCTAATATGATTCAAGATATAACAAACTACGTAAATACATGCGTAACATGTCAAAAATCAAAATACGAAAGGCACCCTAATGTCATAAAATTTAACCCAACACCAATTGGAGAATACCCGTTTGAACATATTTATGTTGATGTTCTATCACTTGATAGACTAAAATTCCTAACAATTATTGACAGCTTTTCGCGCTTTGCACAAGCATACCCCATACAACTAAATGCGACAGACATCTTAGATGGTTTATTAAAATTCATATCTCATTACGGTATTCCAAATAAAATAACCTGCGATTCTGGCACAGAATTTAAAAATAACTTGATTGAAGATTTTGCAAACTTCATAAAATTATGTTGCATTACATCACCCCAAAAAACCCGAACAGTAATAGTCCGGTAGAACGTTTTCATTCTACTCTAATTGAGGAAATACGAACTTTAAAATTAGAATTTCCTAATCGACCAATAACAAAACAAATGTTGTATGCGATTCTAGGATATAATAATACTGTCCATTCCGCAACTAAATTCACACCCTTCCAAATTATTAAAGGTAATGTAGAACACCAGAGCCCTTATGATGTAACGTTAGAAAAGATAACCTCAAACTATATAGAAAAACATTCAAGAAATATGAAAATATTAAAAGAAATAGTAGAACAAAACAATGAAAAAGCCAAGAACCTATCTAAAGTAAATTCCAACAGAAATGATCCCCCAGAAATTGAAATTGATAAAAATACTTTTCTTAAAGAAACTCCTCGAAATAAATTATCACCCTTATATAAGGAAATTCAACCAAAAAAAGATAGTAACTTCAAAATTGAAACTTCTAAATCAAAATACCATAAAAGTAAGTTAAAGCCACAAAGAAAAATCATTAAGAAACAAATTGTTTCAGATGACAACGTTATACCTTCTACTTCTCGGAATCCTTGCGACGACAGGACAAGACATAATAATGACGAGGATAAATAACCCTATCCTTCCCTTTTTCCTTGGAAAAGCAAGATCCACTACACAAAAACATACGTTTATAAAATACATTGACTTAAAACAATTTGATTCTCCCCTAAACATCTTAAATAATAATACAAAAACAATCGCAGAATTTATCTTGATCAAAGACCCTTTATACCCACAACTACACCACATGTATAATCATCTGAATTATTTGCTAGACACAATCAAAGTGAAATTAATCAATATTAAACCTCAAGAAAATAATCGATCGAAAGGGCACTTATTAATATAGTAGGCAGAACAAGTAAATGGCTCTTTGGTACTTTAGATGATGAAGATGCAGAAAAATATAATAAAGCAATTTTCACTTTGGAAAAGAATCAGAACATGCTTCACCATGATTTAGAAAATTACCTAACTATCACAAGAAAATTTATGAATGAAACTACGAATAGCTTACAGCAGATTGTTTAAAAACCAACAATTAATTGACGAACAAATAAAAAGTATTGTCTTAAATCTGAATAAGTTCACGCTATTCTTAAGACTTCAAAATTCTCTTGATACAATGATAATAGATTGTCAAATTATATTATCAATACTTAATAACATTGAAGATTCAATTTTATTTGCAGAATTAAACATTATTCATAGCACGATATTACCATTATCTGATATCGAAGAATTATTAAAAATAATGTCAAACCTTTACAAAGGCAGTTTACCAAACTTTAAAAACATTCAGTCGTATAATAAATTACTAAAAATTGAAAATTAATTATAAAAATGGAATTATTATATTTGCAATTCATTTTCCGATACTTCTTGAAAATGTTTATGATTACTTCCATTTGTTCCCAATTCCAATACTCAACCAAGCTATCGTTCCTTTAAAACCCTATATAATTCTTAACTCGACTTACCATCATTATGAAGATGAACCCTGTACGAGAATTGAAAATACCTGCATATACCATGTTGACAACCAAATTTCAAAAGAAGATTGTTTACCGAAATTACTAATTGGTAAAACCGATCATCAATGCCAGACGATTCAAATTCAATTAGACCAGGACATAATAGAACCTGTCAACGATGCCTACATGATTATTATTCCCATTGATAAGATCATGATTGAGAAAAATTGTAAGGAGCATGGATACGAAAATATCAGACAACCACAGTTGATCCATATCCCACATAAATGTAACCTCACTGTTAGAGGCGAAGTTTATTCCAACGACGCCACTTCCGTTCAAGGAAACCCTCTACAGTTACCCGAAATAGATACTATCCAGCTACATCCTGAGAATAACCCTATGAAAGTTCCTGAAAGAGTAAACCTCGACGAACTAACCCGACTTCAGGACCTTGCTGAAAAAACCCAATTACATCGACTAGAAGCCTTAGAAGAAGACAGCACTTCTTATACTTTAATGTATATTTGTATATTCATAGTTATAATACTTATTACATATTTTATTTTATATTCCAAATATAAGAACAAATTCAAATGTTTTTAAAAGGAAAAATAAACAAGAAAATATTCATTTAGAAAATGTTGATGAAAATAATGTTAACGTATTATTTTCATCTTAGGGATGGAGGAGTTATGTATATAAAACCCTCCTTTATGCTTATTCATCAAATGCTGACTAAGTTATAATAAACTTATAAAGCTAGCCATCTTGAAGGAGGAGTCAGTTCTGTTAGTACGATTGTCAGAGTAACTTCTGTACAATAAAGTCTGTAAATCTAAATAAAGTCTTTTTAAAAAGTGGTTCCCGTGGCCCGAAACTATAATTTGCAGCAATATTTTTTGAGTATTCATCTTAACGTTTTCTCACAGATGCAGAGTGAATGAATGAATCTAGCTTACAAGTCGACTTATATAGGTAGTGTTGGTAATGCGACTCCACTTTCACGTTTAGAGTGTAAGAGAAGGAGAAGTTATTCCACTATCCTTTCACATGATGTTCGATTTGTATAAATAGAGATCGTCGGTATAGGAGAGAGCATTCAGAGTTTCTGTAAGTCATCTCTTAATATTTCTAATCGAATTAGTAAAATGCCGTTTCCAAAAG